>NW_026440525.1:0-20238 GCF_025698485.1 Gossypium arboreum
TGTTTGAAAAAGAAGGGGGAACCATGAGGTTGTGCATCGACTATCGTCACAATAAAGTGAAAATAAAGAAAAATATCCGTTCCGTTCGATGATTTGTTCGATCAACGAAGGGACCTCGGTGTTCTCAAAAATGATTTGAGATGGGCTATTATGATTCGTCGAGATTGACATACCCGCCTTGAGCGAGATATGGTCCTCAGTCCTTATGATGTCGTTTGGGCTCACTAATGCCTCTGCGATTTATGGATTTGATGAATCGGATCTTGGAACCATATTTGGATCGGTTGTAGTTGTGTTCATTGGCGACATCTTGGTCTATTCAAAAATGAGAAAAATGCGGAACACCGAGATTAGTGTTGCAAATATTACGGGATAGCGTTTATATGCTAAGTTGAAGTGTGAGTTACGGTTAGAGGGTTAGCTTTTGGGTCATGTTATGCATGGGATTGAAAGACGAGGCAAATTTCAATATTTACTGAAGCCTCCAAGAAATATTCGAGGTTGGAGTTTTTGGGACTTGGTTACTATCGGCGGTTTGTAAAAGGATTCTCGATGATAGCCACCCATGGCCTTGAAAGAGGTCAAGTTTGAATGGGGAAAAGTTCGGAAAAGTTTGATCAATTGAAAACTCATTTGGGAAGCTCTATTAGTCCGAATCGCAAAGGTTTGTCATCTATAGTGCGCCTCCCTACTTGGGTTAGGTTGCGTATTGATGCAAGAAGGTGAGTTGTGGCCTTCGTTGAGACAATTAAAGCCACATGAGAAAAATTATCCACCCATGATCTCGAATTGGGCCTCATTCCCTTAAAGATATGGCGACATTACTTATTTGGTGAGAAGTGCCATGTTTCGGATCACAAAGTCTCAAATATTTGATGACTCAAAGAGACTTAAATCTCGACAAAGCGTTGGCTCAGTTGTTAAAGATTATGAGCTTGTCATTGATTATCAGGAAAGGCTAATGTGGTTGCGGGCCTTTGAAAATCCTTGTTTTTCCGAGCTATGAATGTACACTTGTCATTCTACACTGTGTTAATAGCGAATTAAAGGCCAAACCCTTATTGACTCATCAAATTGGGCTCGAAAGTTGGATGAGTTGGTTGCAAAAGCGGGAGTGTGTTGAACAAGGAATCGAGTTTCAAATTGATGATGATGATTGTTTGAGGTTAAAGTCGTCGTGTTCCAAAAATTGAACTTATTTGATAATTGAGGAAGCCCATTGGCGAATGGCAATCCACGGGATGAAGATGTACCGATTTGAACGTCGGTTTTGGTGGTGGAAAACAAACATCTCGACTTTGTTTGAGATGTTTAATATGTCAACAAGTGAAAGGGAAATCAAGTGCCTTGAGGTTACTTCATCCGATCACGATACGTGGAAATGGGATCGAGTCCTGGACTTTGTGGGACGCCATTGTCGCAAGTGAAGGATGCGATTTGGGTTGTTGTTGATAGGGACTAATGGCTCACTTTATCCCGTCGTCGATTTTTCATTGGATAAACTATGAATTGTCGTTTCTCGTTGGAGATTGGGTCGATTTCTTTTGGATAGAGATCGAGATTCACCTCACGATTTTGGAAGAAATTGCAAGGCTTTGGGTACCAAGTTGCATTTCACACCCCTTTCACCCCAAAGATGGTCAACCCGGATAATTGAGATACTTAGGATATGTTGAGATGTTGCATCCTCGGTTCTTGGTTCATGGGGCGGTATTTACCTTTGATTGAATTCCAACAATAGTTTTCAATCAAGTATTAAAATGGCCTTACGAGGGCCTTAGCGGGAAATTACACCATTGTTTTGGACCGAGCTCGGTGAGGCAAAATTTTAGTGGATCCGATTAAAGATCTGAGCAGTAAAAGTAATCCATGAAAATGAAGATAGCCTCCGTCGCCCGGAAATGCAAATCGAAAAAGAATTGAGTATCGGTGGGAATAAGGTGTTTCTTAAAGTTTCCCTTGGAAAAAGATACTCGATTTGGGTAAAGGCAAATTGAGCCGAGGTTCATCGGGCCATATGAGATATCCGAACAGTCGGTCGTTGTTCGTTTGATTTTGCCCTCGAACTTGAAAAGATTCCGGCGTCTTTCATGTTTGATGCTTGACGCTATAGGTCGATCCTCGCCGTAATTGTCCATCAGGTTTTCAAACCGATATGAGTTATGAAGAAGAAGATTTATCCTACTCGTGAAGTGAAGGAGTTGCGAAACAAAAGGGTTGTTAGTAAAAGTGTTATGGCTCAAACACGGGATGGAAGAAGCTACTTGGGAACCGAGAACTCTATGAAAGGGTTACCCAAACCTATTGCCGTAAGATTTTGGGGCGAAAATTTCTTAAGGGGGAGGTTGTGACAAAATTGACCCTAGTGGAAGTGGTTTGGGACCACCAAACCAGGCATAAAATAATCTAATATTCATTTTGATCCTATAATATTTAATTCGTTGTGACATTTTTGATGTTTTGATTTAGGGTTTTAAATGTGAATTTCACTAAAAGGACCTAGTAGTAAACTTTGAAAATAGGATAGGAAATGTGGATGACTAGTTGATCATGCATGCAAAAATAGGGGTTTGCATGTCAAATTTCCTAAACTAAAGCCTAGTGGCCCATGACAAAATTATGGGCAAAACATGTCATAGACATGTTTTGTTGGTCATCATGGGAGGAAACAATAAAATAAAAACTTAGTAATAAGAAATGAAAAAAAAAAAGATCATCATTCATGTTCTTGCTGGGAAACAAAGGAAAAGAAAAAAAGCTTCATCCTTGGGTTCTTTTGGCGATTTGAAAGGAAAAGGTTGAAGATATTCGACCATACTTGCATCTAAGTTAAGGCATTAGCTGCCCGAGACCGTGGGAGTCGGGGTTTATAAGCTTGTTTAACATTTTAGAACTTTGGATTATTTGTTTCTACATTCCATTTTAAGCTACGCGTCCACAAGAAAATCATATCTCAAGTTACGAAACTCAAAATTAAGATCCGTAAATTTTCCTGAATCTATACTCATAACCTATCTACTAATTTTTTTAGAATTTTTGTTTGGCCAATTAGTAAAGTTTATTAGTTAAATTTATCCGTTTCAGGACTTGACTGGTCTGACCTCTTTTTACTGAACCATATTTCTCTCTGTAAAAATCCATATGACTATGGGTTTATTTCTCCTGAAACTAGACTCAATAAGGATTCTGAGAATATAAAATACACTACCTAATTATATCTTTACAATTTATGGTGAATTTATAAATTTGGAACAGATTTAAAACTGCTTGACCTTTTCACTAAAATTCAAATTTCTTGTAACATATAATTCCCTTACTGCTTCATTTATTTCATGTGAAACTAGACATAATAAGCTTCAATTTGATATGTAGTCCATCACCAAGTTCAATTTCTATGATTTTAGTAAATTTTAAACTCGCATCGGTTTCTGGGTATTACATTTTGGCAAATTTCATCCCTTTTATGAGTTTTTATGCACTAAATATCTTAATAGTTTTCCTTAACATCAAGCATAATCTACACTAACCATTTTCATAATTTATCATTATCAAGCATTTCCTCAACCATTCCACAACCATACCATAAGATCATTTACACAAAATAGGTATATTGCTATACATGCCATACTTAAATTTACAAGCCATTTACCAAAATCTTCGGATAGTGTGGTGAGCCACCATCCGCTCTAAGTGGCTTGTCCAAAACTACAATGAATAAGAAGGAGGGAGTAAGCATAAATGCTTAGTAAGTTCATATGCAAATAATAAGTAACTTAACAACAGTCATACCAATCAACATTAGCATGTATCACTAAAACACATATCACATTTTTAATCATTTTCATCATCTTATTACCTTATCGTGGTTGTATCAATACTCAACCCGGGTTAAATATAACCGTCCAAAATATCCATTTCACATCACCCAATCGTCTCTTTACATCTGAATATTCCTCCATTTGAGTAGAACTTTCCCGTTGAACACATGAATATAATTTGGATACGGATAAATTGCACAAAGTGCCACATATTCAATCAAGCAATCATGTAACCCGCCCATAGCGAACTCGGACTCAACTCACGAGCTCGTTCGCATCCATAAGTGAACTCGGACTCAACTCACGAGTTGGATGCCTATTACATCTCACGAACTCGGACTCAACTCACGAGTTCGACCATTCGATCCATAAGTGAACTCGGACTCAACTCAATGAGTTCGGATGCTCAACCATCCTAGTGACATGTCACTTGTATCCTAATCTATTCCTAAGGTTCAACGGGCTTTTCCTCGAACACTTATCCTTGTCTTTGTAGAATGAAAAATCAATCTAAAAATTATATTTAACAAGTAGTTCACATTTTAATATTATTTGAAATTAACCACAAAGCATACATTTCATAATAAAATTCAATAACATATAATTAACATCAATAACTTAAAAATAACCATTATGCTACATTATTTACAATGAACTTTTGGTACCAAAATACAAAGATTTTGCAATTTAGTCCACAATCTTTTCTTTTCCTCGATTGATCGATTCACGTCTTTCTTGATCTAAAATAACACATTTAGCTTATTTAATACTCACATTATCAAATTAATCCTTAACTCAAATTTTGGGAAATTACAATTTTACCCTAAACTTTTGCATATTTACATTTTTGCCCCTAGGCTGGGATTAAACTTTATTCCTTATTCTTATGTTTTACAACATGCTGATCACTTTTCTCTTTATGGCAACATCAAATTCTCACTCTAACATGTACTTGTGACTATTAGGTATTTTTAATTAAGCCCTTTTACTCGTTTTGCTTAAAATCGAGTAGTACAAGTTGTCTAACATAATTTAAAACTTCATATTCTATCATAAAACATCAAAATACACAAATTTCACCTATGGGTATTTTTCCAAATATAAACCCTAGGTTAAATTATTGCTAACATAAGCTTTATCGATTCTTGGGATCTCAAAAGCAAAAATCATTAAAAGCGGGGCTTGGAATCACTTACTATGGAGCTTGGAAGCTTGAAACAAACCCTACTATGGAGAACCCTTGAAATTTCGGCCTAATGAAGAAGATGAACAAAATTGGCTTTTAATTTTTTTTAATTCATTTTAATAACTAAATGACCAAAATACCCTTACTAAACTTTCCAAAATTCCTTCCATGTCCTAATTTTGTCCATGAACTTAAAATTGGTAAAATTGCTATTTAAGACCTCCTCATTAATATTAAAAAATTTAAAAAACTTCTAGAATTTTTAATTTTGATTTAGTCCCTACTTTCAATTTAACCTTTAGGCATAGAATTTCCAAAAACCAACCAACACAAAAAAAAAAAAAATTGTAAAATAATTATTTCTTCTCGGTTTGTGGTGAAACCATATTCCGATTAAGCCCTAATTTGGATATTACAACTCTCCCCCTTTTAAGATTTTGTCCTCGAAAATCTTCAAAAATGTGGGTATTGGTTTCTCAAGTTTCTTAGTTTCCCATGTAGTCTCTTCTACCCCATGCTTTTCCACCCTTTCACAAGTGCAACACTTTTATTTCTTAGTTGTTTGACTTCTCGAGCTAAAATCTTAATCGGTTCTTCTTCATAAGTCATATGGGGTTAATTTCTCGGTGAAATTATATGTGAAGGATCGAACGATACCGACGTAACATAGATCGTGAAACACATCATGAATCTTTTTAATTGGTGGTAAAGCTGGATATCCTTAACTTTTTCAAATTTCAAGGTCCAAAAAATTAATTTCCCAAATTAAGGACTTTCTTCCTAAATTTCAAAAAAACTTTACCAACTTGAAACTAATTCCTTTCGTTTAGGTGGATAAGATTTAATTTCCCATTTCAAACAATCTCAATTTTTCACCGGTTTCTTTTATTAATCAACCCATAATCGATTTTTTATTCGGTAATACAATCTTAAATTCGACCAAAACTTTAAGGGATTTTCAAGCTCGGATAAATTAGTAAGAAATTCCACCGGAAGATCTTTCCCCTTCCTTGAAATTCAATCCAACCAACAATCTTAAAATCAATTTTCTTTCATTCCCCGGTTTGTGGTAAAAGCCTTTTTAATTTACCTACCGGTTTAACTTTTTCCAAAACCATAAACCTTATTCATAAATAACATTTTTCCGGTAATTAACTTTTTTAATATTGATTCAAAATTTTGTTTAATCTTTTGGGAAAAAACCCCTTTTAAACACAAATTCCGATACTTTCCTTGGAGAACAATTGAAACAAAATCCATTTGTCCCTTTCCATTCGGGAACCATTTGGTGGAATCCGAAACTTGGTTTCCTTTACCTTGCAAATTAAGCATTTAACAAATCAATTAATTTTTTATTCCACCAAAAACATTTTCTTAAGTCAACTTTTGTTCGGATTGGAAATAAACAGGCTTCAAATCTTTTAATAATTCCCATTCTTTTTTAAAGTCTTTAAACATTAAGAAGAAAATTGAAATCGACTTCACTATTTTTCTTTTCTCAAACACATTTTATTTAAATCTTTGAAAAACTCTCTTGTTTAACTCGAGAATAACCCATTCTTTTCAAGAGGTTTAAACCCAAACAAAAACTTTCACTTAAACACCCAAACCTTCCTTTTCGGGTGTAACAAAAAAGTATAATTTTCAATCTCCAACCTCTTTTGTTCAAATTCAATTTTTTACATCTTTTAAATTTTTATCTAACCGGCATTTTAATCAAATAACGCCAAACTTCAAAGAAACCCCCCAAATTCCTTGATGGTAATTCCCTTTGATTTTAAGGTCAACTAAGACCATTTTCCCCAAAATTAAACCCCCAAAATTTTAAACTACTAACACCACAAATTCTTTACCTAATTGGGTTTACCAAATGCTTATTAATAACTTTTAATTTTAAAACTCTTAACCCCCACAAATTTCATTTTGGATATCATCATAAACAAAAAAGAAAACCATTTAAAACCCGGAAATACCTAACCCCAAGAAACCTTTAACGTTCTTTTGGGTTTTCAACAACTAAATTTTTAGGATCCTCTTAAAAACCAATATACCCCCCCCAAAATTCACTTTTCAAACAGCTTTTATTCCGTTTAAAACATTCAAACTCCTATTCACCTCTTTTAAAAATTAAAAACACATAAAACCACAAAAATTTTCCAATTGGCAAATTGCGACTTAAATCCCCGGGGCATTTTCAACCGAATGGCATCTAAAATTCAAATACCAATTTTCTGGGTTTAGGAACGATCCTTTACCCATGTTGGAATCCCGGACTAATCAACTTTCCTTTCCTCCTTTTGGGAAAAAAAAAATTTAAACCATATTTTTTGATTTACCTTTTTAAAAAATCAAACTAACCATGCCTCCCTTTTTTACAAATAACAGGAGCCCCCAATAAAAACTTTTCCAAAAACCTTTTTCAATTTGGGGACTTTAACCTTCAACCTTTTCCATTCTAACGGAACAATCAATGGGGGTTTTATCAAATCAATAAAATTTCTTCCAACTAAAAACCCAATTTTAAAACGCCAAATTCAAAAAACCCGATTCAACTTTTTTTCAATTCTTTTGAAATTCATCCCAAATAAGTTTAACCCCAGAACTTTGGCCGAATTAAGAAACACATACAAGCCCGTTTTCTGTTCCCCCAATTTACCATTTCCACACTTTAACTTAACCTTTTCTTTAATTTCATACTCATCCAACCAACCTAAAAATCTAAATTATCAAACCAACAAATAATTCAAATTGTCCCAATTTAAAGGAATTTTTAATACTTTACGAATAACTTTGCCTAACTTCGCCTTAACTAAATTCTTTTCTAAAGGTTTTAACTGCCCTTTCATGAACAATAATGATTGTAAAGCAGACCACCCTTTTGGGGAAAAGGGGTTAAAAGCCAAGGTTTTTTCCCCCTTTCTTTCCATAGGCAAAAATCTCCTGTCCCTTAAAACATTTCGGTTTCAAAAGAAATGGTTTTAAATTTTCCAATTTAATCTTTCCACCATATTTATTTCTAAAATTTTGGTGGAATTTACATTTATTAGTTAAAGCACCCTTTAAGGGTAGTCTACCTTGGGTTATAACAATATCTTCCTTACAGGGTTAAATGGTCCTTTTTTCAATGAAACTGACCAAAATAATTTAAAATAACATGACCCAATTTTTCAAAATAGTAAATTTTAAAGTTCCGGGGACCCAAAATTTGGCCCTTCTTACAATCCAATATTCAACAGAATCCTATACCATTTCTTTCCCAATAAAAAAATAAGGTTATTTTAATTACTTTTAAACCATTCCTCAAATTTTGGGATTTTAACAGAGCACGGAACTTTTTTAGGTAGGTCTTAATTTTACTCCATAACCAATACTTCCATACAAGGTTCATTATACATTTTTCCTCCAATCATCATTAAAATTCCCATTTCAATCCATCCAATATGAAAAATATATAAACAAACCCAAAAGTCAATTCATTTCCTTTTTTTAAGGGCTTATACTCAAAATTTTAACCAACAAACCTTAACTCCACCAAGTTCAAAAAATTTAACCAAAATGGGGCTTGTTGGGGTTTATTTCCCAAATCCTTGCTTACGAAAAAAACCCAAAAAGGGGGTTTTTAGTTATAATTCAAAAATAATCCTTAATTACGAATACATTCAATCCAAACATCATTTCATTAACACATTTTTTACTTCACACTTCATCATTATATAATTTCACAAAGTATCAATCAATTCAATAACTGAAATTCATTAGTCGATTGAGGAATGTTGCTCAAACATGTCGACTTTCAATGCACATAAACTTCATTCTTTGGGCTTTTAGTGTACTCATTGAATTTATTACAGCAACCAACACTCACCTCCAGCCCAAGATTCTTGAATATAACCGGATATAACCATGTGCACAAATGCCTTGGTCTTGCCCGGATAGAATGTCTTACGAATGCCTTGGTCTTAGCGGATGTACCACTACACAATTGCCTTGGTCTTAACCGGATATAATTTCAACATAATTGTCTTGATTTGCCGGATATCATTCAATTTCCATGAACAATACATCAATTATCATTGGACATACATATTTCATTTTATTACTAAGGCTCAAGCAATTATAGTCACAAGCATATTGCCTTGGGACTTAGGGGTAGAATTTAAATACTCATACACATAATAATAATAAACACATCCATACTTTATTTCAATAATTCAAGTAGGGTCACTTCTTGAGGACTTACCTGGATGTTGTCGACGGCTTTTTGGCTATTCGATCACTTTCTCCTTCCCTTGTCCAATTGTGGCCCTCTAAGCTCTTGAGCTAATTCAAACAAATTCAATTTATTAAAACCTCATTGTGTAGCCTATAATATGACAAGGAGTTTAAATGGTCATATGCCACCCTTTAGCTTGAATACACAATGGTTATCATTTTATACTACAAACAATTCAATACAATTTATTGAGCATCAAAAATGCTAAGGCCTTAATGGCTACCCAAGGCGAATATTCATGTACATGTTGAGGCCAATTATGCACTTAATACCTCACAAAAACAGCATGCATTTTACTAGTTAATGCTTTGCATATTGTGGCTCAAAACTTATAATATAGCATCAAGCACTTTATGTGTGCTAGGGGTTCCAAATTTCCAATTATTCTTCAACATCTTCTTCTTTAAACAAACTTATTCATCACTTCCTTCATAACCAAAACATCATGTGCAAACATATACATACTATATGAGCATGGCAAATTTCAAGGTGTCCATAGCCATCCAAAACACAAATTTTAACTAACATGCAAGAAGCATGAACCATGCTCATGAATGCATCATGGCCGAATATGACAATCATGCTCCTTTTCAACTTCAATCATGATAAAACAAAAGAAAGCTCAAAATCTTACTCAAGAGTAGACAATCCATCATTGCATGCATCATCATCAAGCTTCACACTTAGCATGCAATGGCTTTATCACCATAACAACTTTGGCCAAATACCATTTCCATGGCTTAACAAAGATTTGAGCCATGGCTAACATGCATCAAGTTAGCAACCAAAACATGCATGAAACTCCTAACACAACCTCATACATACCTTAATCTTGATGCAAACTTAGCCAAATCTCCTTCTAGATTTCTTCCAAACCAAGCATGAAGCAAAAATCCTCCTTCTTCCTTAGTTTTGGCTCAAAGAAAGGATGAACAAAATTTTTTCTTTTCTTCTCACAACTTACGGCAATGGGGGAATACCTCACTCACACATTTTTTCATTCTTTTCTTAATACACCTTTGTTTATTATTTCTCCCTAATGCACCAACAAAACATGTTTCATGACATGTTTTGCCCATCCTCTTGCCATGGCCGCCACTTCATGTTGGGGAAATTTGACATGCAAATCCCTTATTTTTGCATGCATGAGCAACTAGTCATCACATTTCCCCATCATACTTTCAAAGTTCACTACTAGGTCCTTTCTAGTGAAATTGCATTTATAACACTAAATCGAAACATCAAAATGTCAACACAAATTAACACATATCATAGGCATCAAAATAAATTTTAAATTATTTTTATGCCTTGGTTTTATGGTCCGAAACCACATCGACTAGGGTCAATTTTGGGCTTGTCACAACTCTCCCCACTAAGAAATTTTCGTCCCAAAAAATCTTCGGTAAATAGGTTTGGATATCGCTCTTTCATAGAGTTCTCGGTCTCCCAAGTAGCTTTTCTATCCCGTGTTGAGCCTCCTTTCACCGTGAACCCTTGTTTGCAACTCTTTCACTTCTCGTGATAGGATACGAATCGGTTCTTCCTCATAACTCATATTAGCTTGAATTTCAATTTCGATGGACTAATCACGTGCGATGGATCGGATCTATAGCGTCAAGCATCGAAACGTGAAAGACATCGTGAACCTTTTGAGTTCGGGGCAAAATCAAATGATATGCCCTTGGACCGACTCGCTCGGATATCTCATATGGCCCAATGAACCTCGGGCTCCTTGCCCTTACGGTAGAATCGAGTATCTTTTTCCAAGGCGATACCTTGAAAACTTTATCACCCACGATACCGATATCACGCTGGATTCGGTCGACTTTAACGATCGGAGGCTATCTTGGACTTTCACGGATTACTTTCACTTTCTTCAGCATCTCTAATCAAATCCACCGAAAATCTTGTTTTCACCAAGCTCAATCAAAACAATGGTGTCGGCATTTACGACCGTACAAAGCCTCGTAGGGTGCCATCTTAATACTTGATTGAAAGTTGTTATAAGCGAATTCAATCAACGCAAATCCGTTCCCATGAACCACTAAACTCGAGGCAACATCTTAACATATCCTCAAGTATCCGAATTATCCGCTCGGATTGACCATCGGTTTGGGGGTGAAAAGCGGTCTGAAATGCAACTTGGTACCCAAAGCTTCTTGCAACTTTTTCCAAAATCGTGAGGTAAATCTCGGATCTCTATTGACACGATGGAAATAGGCACCCGTGTAATCTCTTCGAGAAGCTACAATTGGCTAATTTGTCCATTGAAAAATCCGTGCGTCGGGGGACAAAGTGAGCCGACTTAGTCAATCTATCAACCCGACCCAAACATCCTTCTTACTTGACAATGGCGGTCGGGATACAAAGTCCATTGTGACTCGATCCCATTTCCACTCGGGTATCGTGATTGGTGAAGTAATCACGAAGGCACCGATGTTCCGCTTTCACTTGTTGACATATTAAACATCTCAAACAAAGTCGGAGATGTCTGTTTCATACCATGCCACCAAAGGCGTTTCAAATCATTGTACATCTTCTACTCCCGGGTGGATTGCCATTCGGCTACAATGGGCTTCATTAAATTATCGAAATGAGTTCAATTCTTTGGAACACCGACGACTTTTGAACCTCAAACAATCGTTCGCCGATTTGAAATTCAGTCCTTGTTGGAACACACTTCGTTTTGCAGCCAACTCGTCGTCGACTTTCGAGCTTCTTGAATTTGATGTATCAATAGTGGTTTGGCTTTCAATTCAGCTACTAACACACTATCGGATTGGACGAACAAGTGCGTTCATCGCTCGTAAAGCGAATAATGATTTGACTCAAGGCATCCCAACCATTCGCCTTTCGGGTGATAGTCAATGATTAGCTCATAATTGTGCACCTAAAGTGACCCTAGTCGGAAGCGGTTTGGGACCGCTAAACCGAGTCACCAAATTATTTGGATGTGATATTTATGGTCTAAAATATGTGAATATGAATGTGCAAAAAATTTTTAAGCTTGATTTAGTTAATTACATGTGAATGGAGTACATAGGACTTATGTAGAAAATTTAGAAATGTGCTAGGCAAATGTAAAATGGCCTATCAATACATGTGGGAAAGTGTTTGTCCTTGCATGTCAAATTAGCCAAATTGAAGCATAGTGGCCAGCCATGCTATGGGTGGAAACATGTCACAAACATGTTGGGTTAGTGATGTATGTAAGGAAGAATTAAATAATGAAAGGAGGGTGATGAAAAAAAAATGGTCTCATCCTGCCCCCCTTTTGCGTGAATGGAAGAAAGAAAACAAAGAAAAAATGTTTTGTTCATCCTTGAACATCCTTGGCCAAATAGAGGAAAGAAAGGAATGGGAGGAGCTTGAGAAAATCGGCTATGGTGATTTGCTAGACAAAGGTATGTGTGATGTTGTCCATGAGATGCATGCATGTTTTAGTTGGTAGCTTGAGTTCTACCTAGCCCATGGTCTAAATCTTGCTAGGTCATGGAAATGACACTTTCGACCATGGATGCATCATTCTTGCTTGGTGTTGATGTCATTTACATGCTAAAAATGAAGCTTTGTAATGATGCATGTGATGGTGGATTGATGTTTTAAGGTTTAATAGAGTTTAAGCTAGTAAATACTTAATTTTTGGTATTTATATGAGAAAGAGATGAACTTGAAATTTTGAATTTACATGAATAAATCTTTTGGTTTGTCTTAGTATTAAATTGAAGGGAACCATAGGTGCTTGAATGTACTAACTAGATATTGTTGTATATACATCTCTCAATGGGTTCGGCTTTGTGCATGAATTTGGGGGATTAGACCTTGAATGATGTTATGTATAAGTTTCGACTATGAATCTTTGTGTTTAATTTCTTTATGTGTTGATGCTCAAATTGAAAAAGGGATGTTAGTTATGTTATAACATTTGTTTAATAAGGAAAGGACATGAGCTTAAAGCTTGAGTAGCATTTATTAGAGTAAGTTAAAATTTGTTAGAAAATAACTCCCAAGTTAGTGAATCAAGTTAAGAAAGGATTTGGGTTGAATATATATATATTATTGCAATGGGATAAAATGTTATTAAGGTAAGTTTCAAGGTGATTAATGGCTATGAAATTAGCTAAATTGAATAGGTATGTTTAATGATATGCTTAGTATAATGTATGATCTTATAACTTTCGGTTTGGTCAGATAAAGGTTAGATGTATGATTGGATTTTGGTATGTGTTAAACGGTCAATCAAAGATTAAATGATATGGAGTGCCAAATGTTTGTTAAGTACTAATATTAAAGTACTTAAGCAAATCTATTGTTTTACTTAAGCTTAAGAGCAAAGAGGATCAAGTGGATGGGGGAAAAGAAAGTAAGCGAATAGCCGTGGACATCTAATTCGACCACATCCGAGGTAAGTTTTAGCGATTAATCGTTGAGTAAATTCACTCATAATAGGACATAATGAGTTGATTTGATAAGATATGATTGGGCTATGATATGTCTTAAGCCCAAATGGTAAGTTCATAAGTGTTTGGACTTGGAAAGTTAAGACAAATTGTAATAAATTGCTTGGACAGCAGCAGTAATGTGATTTTAGAAAATCACTATAAATTGTTGGTGTGGAATTATAGGCTGAATAAAACATGTAATCAAAGCTTAGTTGGTCTAGTTTCTTATAAAAGGACCTGGAAGCAAAGAAAATTCCTATGAAGAGATATCTAAAGTTGTTTGGGGACGTGTAGGAATGACTCGAAATCCCTGTTCTGTTTTTGGAAAATCATTATAATTTGTAGAAAATGGTTATGAGATAAGATTTTTCTTAGACTCCTTAATGAGTCTAGTTTCAAATGAAATCAAGTAGAACATACTTTGAATTCTGTACAATGAGAATTTTGATTTGTAGTGAAGACTGGTCAGGTTCGTCAAACAGTGAAACAGGGGAAACTTTAAAAAAATCTGGTATTAATTGGCCAAACCAAAAATTCTGAAAATTTCATGGATGGAATATTGGACCTATATTCTGAGAAAATTAACGGCAAGTGATTTGGGTCTTGTAGCTCCAGGTATAAATAATTTAGTGACCATTGCTCAGGAAAACAGCTGAGCAATATGTGATTTTGTTGTGATTTTGTTTTAGTTGCTCATAAGCTATTGATTGATCCCATATTGAATTCTAAAGTGTGATAGTGTAAAATGATACATGAGTGTTAGATGGATCTCGATATCAAGATTCGTGAAAATGTATATATATGTGATGAGGCCTAATGGTGATGTGATGAATGTAAAATGTATGTATATGTGATAAGGCCTAATGGGATGTGATGAATGTGAAAATGTATATATATGTGATGAGGCCTAATGGTCATGATGAATCGAAAATGTATGTATTGTGATAAGGCCTAATGGCCGATGGATGAATCAAAATGTATATATATGTGATGAGGCCTAATGGCCCGTCGATGAATCTTGAAAATGTATGTATATGGATAAGGCCTAATGGGATGGGTGAATCAGTATTGTATATGTGATAAGGCCTAATGGCGATGTGGTGAATCGAAAAGTATAATTAGGCCGATGGGTGAATGCGAAATATTATATGTGATAAGGCCTAATGGGATGTGGTGAATCAAAGTATGTATTGTGTGAGGCCTAATGGCGATGTGGTGAATCATATATGTATTGTGATGAGGCCTAATGGCCGATGTGGTGAATGTGAAAGTGTATGTATATGTGATAAGGCCTAATGGCCGATGTGATGAATGTGAAAGTGTATATATATATGTGGTAAAAGAATGGCTAATGTGAATGTTGTAACATGTGATTAAGTGTACATGAAACTTGAAATATGTTCGGGTGAGACCCATGACTACGTGTGGAGATTATGTCCTGCACCGATGACTACGTGGGAGATTATGTCCGGTAAGACTTCGTAATAAGAATTGCTTGTAAATATAAATCGAAAGGTTAAAAGGTATTACTCCAAGTTTACATGTGAGCTTAATTTAAACTAAACCATAAGGTAGTTATGTGATGTATCTGAGAGAAATCTATGAGGCTACTCCATGATTATGATGAGATGTGCATATTGGAAAAGGGATGGTATCCCGAAGGAAAGTGAAATAAAATCGAACAACTATGGATAATTTGATTGTTATCGTTGACCTCTTAAAACTTACTAAGCATTGTAATGCTTACTCGTTTCTTGTTCCTCCCTTTATAGGTCTCATTGGGCTCGGGTCGGGTGAAACTAGTCACATATCGCTATCCCTGTTTGGTACTGCTACGTTTTGGAATATCTTATGGCATGTATAGAATAGACTAGTAGTGAGGGATATCATGGTTAATGTATAGGACTACCCTTTTGTTTTTCAAATGCGTTTTGTGATGTATGTATGTCGCCATGCGAAAACTTAAAGGGAGTATGGCATTAGACCATTTGTGTTTATGTATATATTATGGTTTCATGATGTGACTCGGACTGAATGGAAGTGTTGGGCAATGATTAGCCATTGGAATGGCTAAATATGATTATATGTGGACCTATGTATGACAAAACTCTAGTTGGTCCATGGAAACTAAGAGATAGGTAAAGTTTACCTTGAAAACAGATGCTGGCAGCAGTAGTGGTGTAATTTGAAAATCATTAAAATTTGTAGGAATGGAATTAAATAGTGAATAAATTATGTAAATAAACCTTGATGAATCTACTTTCATATGGAAGAAACTAAACGGTCATATGGTTGTATGTTAAAGATATTAAAGTTCTGTAAACAGGGCCAGAACGGTTTCTGGATCCCTGTTCCAACTTTGGAAATTCATTGTAAATTAACCAGAGATAATTAGGAGTCATGCCATACATGTATAGATTCCTCTCTGAGTCTAGTTTCTAAGAAACAAACGACATCAGTATTGAAGCCCTTTACAGGAGATATCAATTCGTAACACACGAAGGTCAGTGTAGTCGATCCCTGCAACAGGGGAGACTTTAACTAATAAACTGTACTAATTGACTTGACCAAAAATTCTATAAAAAATCTGTAGATGGACATATGAGTCTAGTTTCAGGAAAAATTACGAATCTGATTTTCGGTTGTGTAACTCAAGTTATGATTTTTAAGGTGACAGTGACGCAGTTAGCCAGTCGTCTGAAAAATTTTTAATTGACCGAGTAAATGAATTAGTGGTTAGCACCTCGTGTTCGACTCTACGTCTCGGGTTGGTGTTACAATAATCCTTTAACAGCTCAGCCAACGTCTTTGTAGATTTAAGTCCTTTGGGTCATCGGATATTTGAGACTCTTGTGATCCATATACATGGCACCTTTCACCAAAAAGTAATTCCATATCTTTAAAGGGAACCGATGGCGAATTGAGATCATGAGTCGGATAATTTTTCTCATGTGGCTTTAATTGCCTCGGCCAAGGCCACAACTCGCCCTCTTGCATCAATAACAACCTAATCCAAGTGGGCGTCCTATGATGACAAACTCTTTTTGGGGACTCGGGTTACTAGAATTGGGGCTTTATGGATAAGTTTTGTTGATCGAAACTTTTTGACATTTCTCCGTCCATTGAACTTAACATCCTTTTGGGTAACCGTCACCCGGTGGCTATCGTTGAGAATCCTTTACTCGTCGGTTAAAAGGAAGCCCCAAAACTCGAACCCGGTAATATTTCTGGGTTAAATTAAGTATGGCTGAAATTTTATTGTTATAATCCCGTCGAGATACCACATGAAAGCTAACCTCTCTTAACAACTCACACTTTGAACTTAGCATATAATTGCTTATTGAAAATTTGCCACTAACCGCGGGTTTCAATTTCGGTCTCATTTCTTGAATAGACCAAGATGTCATCAATAAACACGACTCGAATCGATCCAAATATGGTCAAAGATCCGATTCATCAAATCCAAAATCCGGGGGCATTAGTGAAAGGCATCACTAGGAACTCATATCACCATATCTGTTAAGGCGGTCTTGGGCATCCGAATCTCGGATTGAATTGATAAAGGATCTCAAATCTATTTTGAGAACGGGCTCCGGTTGATCAACAAGTCATCAATACGTGACGGATACTTGTTCTTTATCGTCGCTTTATTAAGGGGCGATAGTCGATACCCATGGTTCCATCCTTCTTCTTCACGAACAACCTGGTGCAAAGGCGAAAAACTCGGCGAGCAAACCTCTATCCACCAATTCTTAACAGCTTTCAACTCCTTTAATTCCGTTGGTGCCATACGATCGAGCTATCGAAATTGGAGTGGTACCGGTACCAATCGATGCCAAATTCTATTTCCCGAACTGGTAAACCCCGAATTCTTGGGAAAACATCCAAATTCACAAACCAGGAACAGATTGGGTTTCTTTTTGATTCTTGTCATTGAGCACGTCCCAAAGTGCCGCCCCTTTTCTTACATATTTCGGGCCAACATCGGCGATATTGTGGCCCCTTTAAGTCCGTAAACTCAACAATTATTTATTATTCCGCACCTCAAATCGATAGTCTTGCTTTGCAATTTACAACCCCGTGCATTCAACCAATCCAAACCAAGAATAACGTGAACTCATCGACGGCAAAAGCATCAAGTCCCGGGGAAAACAAGAACCTCGGAACACTGGGGACTTTTCTTGCACACTTTGTTGACAACCGTAATGACCCAAGGGTTTGACACCGAATTACAAACTCAGAGACTCAATAGGCAAAGTCTTCTTGGATGCTAAGGTTTCACATATATAGAAGGTAGAACCGGGGTCAATCAAAGCAATCACATTTGTTTGAAAAGAGTGAAATCCGGTTGACATCCGGAGAGGGCTCCTCCGGCGCTTGGATAAGTCCTTGCAGAACCGAGCCTCGGATCGATGGTAGCATCTCTAGATCCCTCGACCCATTGTTGCCCATATTTCTGGTGGCCTACCCGGGGTGGTAGCACCGGGTTTCCACGACTCACTTCAAGCATCCTCGGGAATCCTTCATAAAGTGGTCGGGATCCACATATAGAGGCGATCAGAAACCAACACTCCCAATGCCATTTGCCACAATGTGGACACTGCCCTCTCTGCGATCATTTCCACCACTAGCGTTGACTCGTGTGGTCACGGGTCGTCGCGTCCTGTCTAAAAACCCAAAGCCTCTAGACCGGTCGCATCATCTCGAAATCTTTGATGCTTGTTGAAGAGACTTTCAGGACCTCTTCGAAATTCTCCGGTTCCCACATCAGCTTTTTGTTTCTCCTTTCTAAGCTCTTCCGGCTCGCCAACAAGTACTCGAACCTCGTATCTAGAATGCCAACAAACATCCTTATATCATCATTCAGCCCATCCTCGGCGTTTAACATAATACGAAAAATGCATTCTCGGCTGGCTAAGCCTCACAAACTTTCGTTCGTATCGATAGGACATAGAACCTTGCTTAAGATCAAAAATTCCCTCGCTTTTGGTGATGAATCTCGGATATACTTTTTGAACTTCGGTTTGAAAGAATTGGGTCACTTGCTCTCGGCACCAAAGTATACTCCACCAATAGTAGGCGGACTCACTAACAAGGAGATGGTACACTTTAAGCACTCATCGGGTGTCGGATAGCTCATCGAGCACCGGATAGTGTTATCCAACCAAAATTCAGCTCCTCGGCATCATCATCATCCGGCCTTAAATTTGGGCCCCATGTTTTGAATCCTATTGTTGGGCACTTGACCTTTTTGGTCATCCCGGAGGTATTGTAGGTCGGGGTTGCATTTGTCGGGGAATGGGGTTGTGGAACGTGTTTAGTTGAATGTATTGATTAAACCATTGTTCATCACATAAAAGGCTTCCTAGCCTCGTCATTGGGATTCTGGCCATAGGTTGAGAGTCCTGGCCTGTCCCTTCTTGGCGGGCAGGCGCCACTTCCACATCATTAGCTATCGCCGGTTGGGATCGGGATCCATTGCTATAAACAAACACAAAGTCAAATTGTAAATCACCACACTATCGATTCATCATTTAATGGCATGTATAGCTAGACCCCAAACACATCCGTAGTCCTAGAATCGACTAAACCGTGGCTCGATAAATAAAATTGTAACACCCGAAGAGACCCGCCCGGTTTGGACACGAGGGTTAACAAGCCAAGTTCACATGTTTTGCCCCCAAATTTGACATTTCCTCCTGGAAAACTGCATCATTGTTAAAAATCATATCTCAAGTTTCAAACTGGAAACTGATTTCGTAAATTTTCCTGAATTTGACTCATATATCCATCCATGGATTTATTTCTAGAATTTTTGGTCGGGCCAATTGGTACAGTTTATTAGTTAAAGTCACCCATGCAGGGATCGACTGCTCTGACCTTTGCGCGTTATAACTTGAATATCTCTGTACAGGGCTTTAACACTGGTGCCGTTTGTTTCTAATGAAACTAGACTCAAAATGGAATCTGTACATATAAGGCATGACTCCTAATTCTTTCTGGATAATTTATAGTAAATTTTTAAAGTTGCCCAGAAACGTTCTGGCCCTGTCTCACAAAGCCTTAATATCTCTTAACATGTAACTCCTATGACCATTTCTTTCTTCCATATGAAAATAGACTATCAAGGTTCATTTACATAGCTTATTCACTATTTAATACCATTCCTACAAATTTTGGTGATTTTTCACATTCCGTCACTGCAGCTGGCAGCATCTGTTTTAAGGTAGGTCTTACCTATTTGGTAGTCTCCATGAACCAACTAGTCTTGCCATACATAGGTTCATATATGATCATTTTAACCATGCCAATGGCTGATCTTGACCAGCATTCCCATTTCAATCCATAGCCACATCATGACACCAAAATATAATACAAACCACAAATAGTCTAAGTTCATGCTTCCTTTTTGAGCCATTTAAAGGCCGTACAATATACATCACAAATATTTAACCAACAAGGGTAGTCCTTACATGCGATCTCAAGTTCAACCAAAATTTATACCAAAATGGAGGCTTG
>NW_026440526.1:0-20500 GCF_025698485.1 Gossypium arboreum
ATGCATGTTTATGGTTGGAGAAACAACTTTGCTAAGTGATTTTCAATGAAAATGCTAAAAGGACTAATTTGTAAAAGTTATAAAATTTGTCATAAAAGTGTGATTTAGTGGAAATTGTGGGTTTTTATAGTTATGAAAGTGGTTCAGCTAGGCTTAAGGTGAAAATAAATTGAATGAAAATTATTTTAAAAGCCTAGGGGTAAAAGTGTAAATATGATAAAATTTAGGGGCAAAATGTAATTTTGCCATAGTATGATAAAATTTAGTAATTAAATGTTTAAATAAACAAAATAAAAGCAAAATTTTGGTCATCTTCAACCCTTGGCCGAAATTTTGAAGACCACATATGGCTAGGGTTTTGTTTAAGCTTTCCAAGCTCCATAGTAAGTCCGTTCTTGCCCCGTTTTTAATGATTTTCACGTTTTTGAAATCCTTGTAACATGATCTACCTATTTCTACCATTTATTTGAGTTATGATGAAGGTTTAGGGTTTTGAACCATTACAACTTTGCTAAGTGATTTTCATTGAAAATGCTAAAAGGACTAATTTGTAAAAGTTATAAATTTTGTCATAAAAGTGTGATTTAGTGGAAATTATGGGTTTTTATAGTTATGAAAGTGGTTCGGCTAGGCTTAAAGTGAAAATAAATTGAATGAAAATTATTTTACAAGCTTAGGGTAAAACTGTAAATATGATATAATTTAGGGGCAAAAATGTAATTTTTGCCATAGTATGATTAAATTTAGTAATTAAATGTTTAAATAAACAAAATAAAAGCAAAATTTTGGTCATTTTCAACCCCTTGGCCGAAATTTTGAAGACCACTATACTTAGGGTTTTGTTTAAGCTTTCCAAGCTCCATAGTATGTCCGTTCTTGCCCCGTTTTTAATGATTTTCACGTTTTTGAAATCCTTGTAACATGATCTACCTCTTTCTAGCATTTATTTGAGTTATGATGAAGGTTTAGGATTTGAACCATGTTATAAATTTGTGTATTTTGATGTCTAATGGTAGATTATGCATGTTTATGGTTGGAGAAACAACTGTTGCTAAGTGATTTTCAATGAAAATGCTAAAAAGGACTAATTTGTAAAAGTTATAAAATTTTTCATAAAAGTGTGATTTAGTGGAAATTGTGGGTTTTTATAGTTATGACAGTGGTTCGGCTAGGCTTAAACTGAAAATAAATTGAATGAAAATTATTTTACAAGCCTAGGGTAAAAGTGTAAATATGATAAAATTTAAGGGCAAAATGTAATTTTTTCCATGGTATGAAAAAATTTAGTAATTAAATGTTTAAATAAACGAAATAAAAGCCAGATTTTGGTCATCTTCAACCTTTCGGCTGAAATTTTGAAGACCACCATGGCTAGGGTTTTGTTTAAGCTTTCCAAGCTCCATAGTAAGTCTGTTCTTGCCCCGTTTTTAATGATTTTCACGTTTTTGAAATCCTTGTAACATGATCTACCTATTTCTACTATTTATTTGAGTTTTGATGGACGTCTAGGGTTTGAACTATGTTATAAATTTGTGTATTTTGATGTTTAATGGTAGATTATGCATGTTTATGGTTAGAGAAACAACTTTTGCTAAGTGATTTTTAATGAAAATACTAAAAAGGACTAATTTGTAAAAGTTATAAAATTTGTCATAAAAGTGTGATTTAGTGGAAATTGTGGGTTTTTATAGTTATGAAAGTGGTTCGGCTAGGCTTAAACTGAAAATAAATTGAATGAAAATTATTTTACAAGCCTAGGGTAAAAGTGTAAATATGATAAAATTTAAGGGCAAAATGTAATTTTTTCCATGGTATGAAAAAATTTAGTAATTAAATGTTTAAATAAACGAAATAAAAGCCAGATTTTGGTCATCTTCAACCTTTCGGCTGAAATTTTGAAGACCACCATGGCTAGGGTTTTGTTTAAGCTTTCCAAGCTCCATAGTAAGTCTGTTCTTGCCCCGTTTTTAATGATTTACACGTTTTTGAAATCCTTGTAACATGATCTACCTATTTCTACTATTTATTTGAGTTTTGATGGAGGTCTAGGGTTTGAACTATGTTATAAATTTGTGTATCTTGATGTTTAATGGTAGATTATGCATGTTTATGGTTAGAGAAACAACTTTTGCTAAGTGATTTTTAATGAAAATACTAAAAAGGACTAATTTGTAAAAGTTATAAAATTTGTCATAAAAGTGTGATTTAGTGGAAATTGTGGGTTTTTATAGTTATGAAAGTGGTTCTGCTAGGCTTAAGGTGAAAATAAATTGAATGAAAATTATTTTAAAAGCCTAGGGGCAAAAGTGTAAAATGATAAAATTTAGGGGCAAAAATGTAATTTTTGCCATAGTATGATTAAATTTAGTAGTTAAATGTTTAAATAAACAAAATAGAAGCAAAATTTTGGTCATCTTCAACCCTTTGGCCGAAATTTTGAAGACCACCATGGCTAGGGTTTTGTTTAAGCTTTCCATGCTCCATAGTAAGTCCGTTCTTGCCCCGTTTTTAATGATTTTTACTTTTTTGAAATCCTTGTAACATGATCTACCTATTTCAACCATTTATTTGAGTTATGATGAAGGTTTAGGGTTTGAACCATGTTATAAATTTGTGTATTTGATGTTTAATAGTAGATTATGCATGTTTATGGTTGGAGAAACAAGTTTTGCTAAGTGATTTTCAATGAAAATGCTAAAAAGGACTAATTTGTAAAAGTTATAAAATTTTTCATAAAAGTGTGATTTTGTGGAAATTGTGGGTTTTTATAGTTATGAAAGTGGTTCGGCTAGGCTTAAAGTGAAAATAAATTGAATGAAAATTATCTTACAAGCCTAGGGTAAAAGTGTAAATATGATAAAATTTAGGGGCAAAAATTTAATTTTTTCCATAGTATGATAAAATTTAGTAATTAAATGTTTAAAGAAACAAAATAAAAGCCAAATTTTGTTCCTCTTCAACCCCTCGGCCGAAATTTTGAAGACCACCATGGCTATGGTTTCGTTTAAGCTTTCCAAGCTCCATAGTAAGTATGTTCTTGCCCCATTTTTAATGATTTTCACGTTTTTGAAATCCTTGTAACATGATCTACCTATTTCTACCATTTATTTGAGTTATGATGGAGGTCTAGGGTTTGAACTATGTTATAAATTTGGGTATTTTGATGTTTAATGGTAGATTATGCATGTTTATGGTTGGAGAAACAACTTTTGCTAAGTGATTTTCAATGAAAATGCTAAAAAGGACTAATTTGTAAAAGTTATAAAATTTGTCATAAAAGTGTGATTTAGTGGAAATTGTGGGTTTTTATAGTTATGAAAGTGGTTCGGCTAGGCTTAAAGTGAAAATAAATTGAATGAAAATTATTTTACAAGCTTAGGGTAAAAGTGTAAATGTGTTAAATTTAGGGGCAAAAATGTAATTTTTTCCATAGTATGATAAGTTTTAGTAATTAAATGTTTAAATAAACAAAATAAAAGCCAAATTTTGGTCATCTTCAACCCCTCGGTCGAAATTGTGTAGACGACCATGGCGAGGGTTCTGTTTAAGCTTTCCAAGCTCCATAGTAAGTCCGTTCTTGCCCCGTTTTAAATGATTTTCACGTTTTTGAAATCCTTGTAACATGATCTACCTATTTCTACCATTTATTTGAGTTATGATGAAGGTCTAGGGTTTAAACCATGTTATAATTTTGTGTATTTTGATGTTTAATGGTAGATTATGCATGTTTATGGTTGGAGAAACAACTTTTACTAAGTGATTCTCAATGAAAATGCTAAAAAGGACTAATTTGTAAAAGTTATAAAATTTGTCAAAAAGTGTGATTTGATGGAAATTGTGGGTTTTTCTAGTTATGAAAGTGGTTCGGCTAGGCTTAAGGTGAAAAAAAATTAAATGAAAATTATTTTAAAAGCCTAAGGGCAAAAGTGTAAAATGATAAAATTTAGGGGCAAAAATGTAATTTTTGCCATAGTATGATAAAATTTAGTAGTTAAATGTTTAAATAAACAAAATAAAAGAAAAATTTTGGTCATCTTCAACCCCTTGGCCGAAATTTTGAAGACCACCATGGCTAGGGTTTTGTTTAAGCTTTTCAAGCTACATAGTAAGTCTGTTCTTACCCCGTTTTTAATGATTTTCACGTTTTTGAAATCCTTCTAACATGATCTACCTATTTCTACCATTTATTTGAGTTATGATGAATGTTTAGGGTTTGAACCATGTTATAAATTTTGTATTTTGATGTTTAATGGTAGATTATACATGTTTATGGTCTGAGAAACAACTTTTGCTAAGTGATTTTCAAATGAAAATGCTAAAAGGACTAATTTGTAAAAGTTATAAAATTTTTCATAAAAGTGTGATTTAGTGGAAATTGTGGGTTTTTATAGTTTTGATAGTGGTTCGGCTTGGCTTAAATTGAAAATAAATTGAATGAAAATTACTTTACAAGCCTAGGGTAAAAGTGTAAATATGATAAAATTTAGGGGCAAAAATGTAATTTTTGCCATCGTATGATTAAATTTTGTAATTAAATGTTTAAATAAACAAAATAAAAGATAAATTTTGGTCATCTTCAACCCCTTGGCCGAAATTTTGAAGACCACCATGGCTAGGGTTTTGTTTAAGCTTTCCAAGCTCCATGGTACGTCCGTTCTTGCCTCGTTTTTAATGATTTTCACGTTTTTGAAATCCTTGTAACATAATCTACCTATTTCTACCATTTATTTGAGTTATGATGAAGGTTTAGGGTTTGAGCCATGTTATAAATTTGTGTATTTTGATGTTTAATGGTAGATTATGCATGTTTATGGTTGGAGAAACAACTTTTGCTAAGTGATTTTCAATGCAAATGCTAAAAAGGACTAATTTGTAAAAGTTATAAAATTTTTCATAAAAGTGTGATTTAGTGGAAACTTTGGGTTTTTATAGTTATGAAAGTGGTTCGGCTAGGCTTAAATTGAAAATAAATTTAATGAAAATTATTGTACAAGCCAAGGGTAAAACTGTAAATATGATAAAATTTAGGAGCAAAAATGTAATTTTTTCATAGTATGAAAAAAATTATTAATTAAATGTTTAAATAAACAAAATAAAAGCAAAATTTTGGTCATCTTCAACCCCTCGGCCGAAATTTTGAAGACCACCATGGCTAGGGTTTTGTTTAAGCTTTCCAAGCTCCATAGTAAGTCCGTTTTGCCTGCTTTTAATGATTTTCACGTTTTTGAAATCCTTGTAACATGATCTACCTATTTCTACCACTTATTTGAGTTATGATGAAGGTTTAGGTCTGAACCATGTTATAAATTTTGTATTTTGATGTTTAATGGTAGATTATGCATGTTTATGGTTGGAGAAACAACTTTTGCTAAGTGATTTTCAATGACAATGCTAAAAGGACTAATTTGTAAAACTTATAAAATTTTCATAAAAGTGTGATTTAGTGGAAATTGTTAGTTTTTATAGTTATGAAAGTGGTTCGGCTAGGCTTAAACTGAAAATAAATTGAATGAAAATTATTTTACAAGCCTAGAGTAAAAGTGTAAATATGATAAAATTTAGGGCAAAATGTAATTTTTCCATGGTATGAAAAAATTTAGTAATTAAATGTTTAAATAAACGAAATAAAAGCGATTTTGGTCATCTTCAACCCTTGGCCGAAATTTTGAAGACCACCATGGCTAGGGTTTTGTTTAAGCTTTCCAAGCTCCATAGTAAGTCCGTTCTTGCCTGCTTTTAATGATTTTTACATTTTGAAATCCTTGTAACATGATCTACCTATTTCAAACATTTATTTGAGTTATGATGAAGGTCTAGGGTTTGAACTATGTTATAAATTTGTGTATTTTGATGTTTAATGGTAGATTATGCATGTTTATGGTTAGAGAAACAACTTTTGCTAAGTGATTTTCAATGAAAATGCTAAAAAGGACTAATTTGTAAAAGTTATAAAATTTGTCATAAAAGTGTGATTTAGTGGAAATTGTGGGTTTTTATAGTTATGAAAGTGGTTCTGCTAGGCTTAAGGTGAAAATAAATTGAATGAAAATTATTTTAAAAGCCTAGGGGCAAAAGAGTAAAATGATAAAATTTAGGGGCAAAAATGTAATTTTTGCCATAGTATGATTAAAATTAGTAGTTAAATGTTTAAATAAACAAAATAAAAGAAAAATTTTGGTTATCTTCAACCCCTTGGCCGAAATTTTGAAGACCACCATGGCTAGGGCTTTGTTTAAGCTTTCCAAGCTCCATAGTAAGTCCGTTCTTGCCCTGCTTTTAATGATTTTACGTTTTGAAATCCTTGTAACATGATCTACCTATTTCAACCATTTATTTGAGTTATGATGAAGGTTTAGGGTTTGAACCATGTTATAAATTTGTGTATTTTGATGTTTAGTAGTAGATTATGCATGTTTATGGTTGGAGAAACAAGTTTTGCTAAGTGATTTTCAATGAAAATGCTAAAAAGGACTAATTTATAAAAGTTATAAAATATGTCATAAAAGTGTGATTTAGTGGAAATTGTGGGTTTTTATAGTTATGAAAATGGTTCGACTCCGCTTAAAGTGAAAATAAATTGAATCAAAATTATTTTACAAGCCTAGGGTAAAAGTGTAAATATGATAAATTTAGGGGCAAAATGTAATTTTGCCATAGTATGATAAAATTTAGTAATTAAATGTCTAAATAAACAAAATAAAAGCAAAATTTTGGTCATCTTCATCCCTTGGCGAAATTTTGAAGACCACCATGGCTAGGGTTTTGTTTAAGCTTTCCAAGCTCCATAGTAAGTCCGTTTTGCCCTGCTTTTACCGATTTTCACGTTTTGAAATCCTTGTAACATGATCTACCTATTTCTACCACTTATTTGAGTTATGATGAAGGTTTAGGGTCTGAACCATGTTATAAATTTTGTATTTTGATGTTTAATGGTAGATTATGCATGTTTATGGTTGGAGAAACAACTTTTGCTAAGTGATTTTCAATGACAATGCTAAAAAGGACTAATTTGTAAAACTTATAAAATTTTCATAAAAGTGTGATTTAGTAGAAATTGTGGGTTTTTATAGTTATGAAAGTGGTTCGGCTAGGCTTAAACTGAAAATAAATTGAATGAAAATTATTTTACAAGCCTAGGGTAAAAGTGTAAATATGATAAAATTTAAGGGCAAAATGTAATTTTTTCCATGGTATGAAAAAATTTAGTAATTAAATGTTTAAATAAACGAAATAAAAGCCAGATTTTGGTCATCTTCAACCTTTCGGCCAAAATTTTGAAGACCACCATGGCTAGGGTTTTGTTTAAGCTTTCCAAGCTCCATAGTAAGTCTGTTCGTGCCCCGTTTTTAATGATTTTCATGTTTTTGAAATCCTTGTAACATGATCTACCTATTTCTACTATTTCTTGGAGTTATGATGGAGGTCTAGGGTTTGAACTATGTTATAAATTTGTGTATTTTGATGTTTAATGGTAGATTATGCATGTTTATGGTTAGAGAAACAACTTTTGCTAAGTGGTTTTCAATGAAAATGCTAAAAAGGACTAATTTGTAAAAGTTATAAAATTTGTCATAAAAGTGTGATTTAGTGGAAATTGTGGGTTTTTATAATTATGAAAGTGGTTCTGCTAGGCTTAAGGTGAAAATAAATTGAATGAAAATTATTTTAAAAGCCTAAGGGCAAAAGTGTAAAATGATAAAATTTAGGGGCAAAAATGTAATTTTTGCCATAGTATGATTAAATTTAGTAGTTAAATGTTTAAATAAACAAAATAAAAGCAAAATTTTGGTCATCTTCGACCCCTTGGCCGAAATTTTGAAGACCACCATGGCTAGGGTTTTGTTTAAGCTTTCCAAGCTCCATAGTAAGTCCGTTCTTGCCCCGTTTTTAATGATTTTTACGTTTTTGAAATACTTGTAACATGATCTACCTATTTCAACCATTTATTTGAGTTATGATGAAGGTTTAGGGTTTGAACCATGTTATAAATTTGTGTATTTTGATGTTTAATAGTAGATTATGCATGTTTATGGTTGGAGAAACAAGTTTTGCTAAGTGATTTTCAATGAAAATGCTAAAAAGGACTAATTTGTAAAACTTATAAAATTTTTCATAAAAGTGTGATTTTGTGGAAATTGTGGGTTTTTATAGTTATGAAAGTGGTTCGGCTAGGCTTAAAGTGAAAATAAATTGAATGAAAATTATCTTACAAGCCTAGGGTAAAAGTGTAAATATGATAAAATTTAGGGGCAAAAATTTAATTTTTTCCATAGTATGATAAAATTTAGTAATTAAATGTTTAAAGAAACAAAATAAAAGCCAAATTTTGTTCCTCTATAACCCCTCGGCCGAAATTTTGAAGACTACCATGGCTATGGTTTTGTTTAAGCTTTCCAAGCTCCATAGTAAGTATGTTCTTGCCCCATTTTTAATGATTTTCACGTTTTTGAAATCCTTGTAACATGATCTACCTATTTCTACCATTTATTTGAGTTATGATGGAGGTCTAGGGTTTGAACTATGTTATAAATTTGGGTATTTTGATGTTTAATGGTAGATTATGCATGTTTATGGTTGGAGAAACAACTTTTGCTAAGTGATTTTCAATGAAAATGCTAAAAAGGACTAATTTATAAAGTTATAAAATTTGTCATAAAAGTGTGATTTAGTGGAAATTGTGGGTTTTTATAGTTATGAAAGTGGTTCGGCTAGGCTTAAAGTGAAAATAAATTGAATGAAAATTATTTTACAAGCTTAGGGTAAAAGTGTAAATGTGTTAAATTTAGGGGCAAAAATGTAATTTTTTCCATAGTATGATAAGTTTTAGTAATTAAATGTTTAAATAAACAAAATAAAAGCCAAATTTTGGTCATCTTCAACCCCTCGGCCGAAATTGTGTAGACGACCATGGCTAGGGTTCTGTTTAAGCTTTCCAAGCTCCATAGTAAGTCCGTTCTTGCCCCGTTTTAAATGATTTTCACGTTTTGAAATCCTTGTAACATGATCTACCTATTTCTACCATTTATTTGAGTTATGATGAAGGTCTAGGGTTTAAACCATGTTATAACTTTGTGTATTTTGATGTTTAATGGTAGATTATGCATGTTTATGGTTGGAGAAACAACTTTTGCTAAGTGATTCTCAATGAAAATGCTAAAAAGGACTAATTTGTAAAAGTTATAAAATTTGTCAAAAAGTGTGATTTAATGGAAATTGTGGGTTTTTCTAATTATGAAAGTGGTTCGGCTAGGCTAAAGGTGAAAAAAAATTAAATGAAAATTATTTTAAAAGCCTAAGGGCAAAAGTGTAAAATGATAAAATTTAGGGGCAAAAATGTAATTTTTGCCATAGTATGATAAAATTTAGTAGTTAAATGTTTAAATAAACAAAATAAAAGAAAAATTTTGGTCATCTTCGACCCCTTGGCCGAAATTTTGAAGACCACCATGGCTAGGGTTTTGTTTAAGCTTTCCAAGCTACATAGTAAGTCTGTTCTTGCCCCGTTTTTAATGATTTTCACGTTTTTGAAATCCTTATAACATGATCTACCTATTTCTACCATTTATTTGAGTTATGATGAATGTTTAGGGTTTGAACCATGTTATAAATTTTTGTATTTTGATGTTTAATGGTAGATTATGCATGTTTATGGTTGGAGAAACAACTTTTGCTAAGTGATTTTCAGTGAAAATGCTAAAAAGGACTAATTTGTAAAAGTTATAAAATTTTTCATAAAAGTGTGATTTAGTGGAAATTGTGGGTTTTTATAGTTTTGATAGTGGTTCGGCTAGGCTTAAATTGAAAATAAATTGAATGAAAATTACTTTACAAGCCTAGGGTAAAAGTGTAAATATGATAAAATTTAGGGGCAAAAATGTAATTTTTGCCATCGTATGATTAAATTTTGTAATTAAATGTTTAAATAAACACAATAAAAGATAAATTTTGGTCATCTTCAACCCCTTGGCCGAAATTTTGAAGACCACCATGGCTAGGGTTTTGTTTAAGCTTTCCAAGCTCCATGGTACGTCCGTTCTTGCCTCGTTTTTAATGATTTTCACGTTTTTTAAAATCCTTGTAACATGATCTACCTATTTCTACCATTTATTTGAGTTATGATTAAGGTTTAGGGTTTGAACCATGTTATAAATTTGTGTATTTTGATGTTTAATGGTAGATTATGCATGTTTATGGTTGGAGAAACAACTTTTGCTAAGTGATTTTCAATGAAAATGCTAAAAAGGACTAATTTGTAAAAGTTATAAAATTTTTCATAAAAGTGTGATTTAGTGGAAACTTTGGGTTTTTATAGTTATGAAAGTGGTTCGGCTAGGCTTAAATTGAAAATAAATTTAATGAAAATTATTGTACAAGCCTAGGGTAAAACTGTAAATATGATAAAATTTAGGGACAAAAATGTAATTTTTTCCATAGTATGAAAAAATTTATTAATTAAATGTTTAGATAAACAAAATAAAAGCCAAATTTTGGTCATCTTCAACCCCTCGGCCGAAATTTTGAAGACCACCATGGCTAGGGTTTTGTTTAAGCTTTCCATGCTCCATAGTAAGTCTGTTCTTGCCCCGTTTTTAATGATTTTCACGTTTTTGAAATCCTTGTAACATGATCTACCTATTTCTACCATTTATTTGAGTTATGATGGAGGTATAGGGTTTGAACTATGTTATAAATTTTTTTATTTTGATGCTTAAGGGTAGATTTTGCATGTTTATGGTTAGAGAAACAACTTTTGCTAAGTGATTTTCAATGAAAATGCTAAAAAGGACTAATTTATAAAAGTTATAAAATAAGTCATAAAAGTGTGATTTAGTGGAAATTGTGGGTTTTTATAGTTATGAAAATGGTTCGACTCGGCTTAAAGTGAAAATAAATTGAATCAAAATTATTTTACAAGCCTAGGGTAAAAGTGTAAATATGATAAAATTTAGGGGCAAAAATGTAATTTTTCCATAGTATGATAAAATTTAGTAATTAAATGTCTAAATAAACAAAATAAAAGCAAAATTTTGGTCATCTTCAACCCTTGGCGAAATTTTGAAGACCACCATGGCTAGGGTTTTGTTTAAGCTTTCCAAGCTCCATAGTAAGTCCGTTTTGCCTGCTTTTAATGATTTTCACGTTTTGAAATCCTTGTAACATGATCTACCTATTTCTACCACTTATTTGAGTTATGATGAAGGTTTAGGGTCTGAACCATGTTATAAATTTTGTATTTTGATGTTTAATGGTAGATTATGCATGTTTATGGTTGGAGAAACAACTTTTGCTAAGTGATTTTCAATGACAATGCTAAAAGGACTAATTTGTAAAACTTATAAAATTTTCAAAAAGTGTGATTTAGTGGAAATTGTGGGTTTTATAGTTATGAAAGTGGTTCGCTAGGCTTAAACTGAAAATAAATTGAATGAAAATTATTTTACAAGCCTAGGGTAAAAGTGTAAATATGATAAAATTTATGGTAAAATGTAATTTTTTCCATGGTATGAAAAAATTTAGTAATTAAATGTTTAAATAAACGAAATAAAAGCCAGATTTTGGTCATCTTTAACCCTTCGGCCGAAATTTTGAAGACCACCATGGCTAGGGTTTTGTTTAAGCTTTCCAAGCTCCATAGTAAGTCCGTTCTTGCCCTGTTTTTAATGATTTTTACGTTTTTGAAATCCTTGTAACATGATCTACCTATTTCAACCATTTATTTGAGTTATGATGAAGGTCTAGGGTTTGAACTATGTTATAAATTTGTGTATTTTGATGTTTAATGGTAGATTATGCATGTTTATGGTTAGAGAAACAACTGTTGCTAAGTGATTTTCAATGAAAATGCTAAAAAGGACTAATTTGTAAAAGTTATAAAATTTGTCATAAAAGTGTGATTTAGTGGAAATTGTGGGTTTTTATAGTTATGAAAGTGGTTCTGCTAGGCTTAAGGTGAAAATAAATTGAATGAAAATTATTTTAAAAGCCTAGGGGCAAAAGAGTAAAATGATAAAATTTAGGGGCAAAAATGTAATTTTTGCCATAGTATGATTAAAATTAGTAGTTAAATGTTTAAATAAACAAAATAAAAGAAAAATTTTGGTTATCTTCAACCCCTTGGCCGAAATTTTGAAGACCACCATGGCTAGGGTTTTGTTTAAGCTTTCCAAGCTCCATAGTAAGTCCGTTCTTGCCCCGTTTTTAATGATTTTTACGTTTTTGAAATCCTTGTAACATGATCTACCTATTTCAACCATTTATTTGAGTTATGATGAAGGTTTAGGGTTTGAACCATGTTATAAATTTGTGTATTTTGATGTTTAATTGTAACGCCCCAATTTTTGGGAATTCTGTGAATGTTAGCATAGGTTTAATTATGTTAGTGGGCCTCTAGAAAGCCCAAGCTTAAGATAGAACCCGGTAATTTTAGTTAATTTTTGTTCCATAAGAAAAAGGGAGTGAAATTATGAAATAGGACTTATGTGAAAATGTTTGAAAATGCTATAGGCTAAATTGAAGTGGCCAAATAAATAGGAGTGCAAAATAGGAGGATTTGCATGACAAACCTCCCATTTTACATGAAGTGGCCAACCATCATGTTGTTGTAGACAAATTGATACAAATTGATAATGGGTTAGGTAAATGTTCCATGATAATGGATTAGGTAAATATTCCATGATAATGGGTTAGGTAAATGTTTCATGATAATGGTTTAGGTAAATGTTTCATGATAAGAAATTCATGTCTTTTGTATTAAAGAATTAAATGGATGAAATATGAAGTTTTATTAAAAGGAAAAGGGGTGAAAAGAACAAAGTTTTGTCCATCTTTGTTCATCATAGCTGAAAGTTAGAGAAGAGAAAGGAGAGGAGAAAGCTCTTGAGTATTCGGTCATTAGGAGGAGGAAAATTGAAGGTAAGTTCTTGGTACCTTGCTTTTATTTTGAGGTTCATGAGTTCTTCTTGATTCTACCTTAACTCTTGAAGTATATTTTGATTTTTGGTTGTGTTGTGAGCATTTAGTCATGAATTAAAATGAAGGAAATGGTTGTTGTTTCATGTTCTTTTGATGAAAAATGGAAGATAGGTGAAGTTGAGCCAAACAAATGAACATGCATGTGCCTTAGATGCTAAAAGGAAAAATCGGCTAACATGTTGTGCTTTAAAATGATGAAATGGAGATTATACTTAAGTAAAATCATAGATATGTGATGATTGATTGGTGATATATACATGTTTAAATAACATGCATGCAAGTTAGGTGTGAAAGAGTGATTTGGTAATAAATCTGCTTGGGACAGCAGCAGTAACGTGACTTTGGAAAATCACCATAAATTGTGGGAGATGAATTAGAAGCTGAATAAATTATGTAATTAAAGCTTATTGAGTCTAGTTTCTAATGAAATAAACAAGAACGTATTTTGAATTCTGTACAGTGAGAAATTTGATTCGTAATGAAGAGTGGTCAGATTAGTCAAACAGTGAAACATGGGAAACTTTGAGAAAAATCTGGTATTGATTGGCTAAACCAAAAATTCTGAAAATTTTATGGATAGAAGATATATGAGTCTATTTTCAGGGAAAATTAACGGCACTTCATTTGGAGTTTCGTAACTCTAGTTATAAATGATTTAGTGACTGTTTCTCAGAAAGACAGCTTGCAGTGAAATTATGATTATTTGGTAAACATTGACAAAAATTTGTTAATGAGTTGCTTATTGATTTCTTATAAGCTTACTATGATCTGTAGGTGTGGTTGACCAAATATTGTAAGGGGTTAATACGTAGTTTGTATTTGAATAGTTAGATTAACGTGTTAGTAATCCAATTGTAGGCGGTTCGTGTGTGGATCTCAACATATCGTCGCGCAAATGTGTGTAACTAACACCCTCTTTCTTAGTCTGGATCGGCAAAAGTCGAAAAGTCGAAATGCCGAAAACCGTATTTTGTAGATTTGCGTGTGCGAATGCTCGTGAGGTAAATCGATTAATGTTTTGGTAAGCTGCAAAATTTGACCGCAAAGTGCATGATTTACGTGCCTTCGATATTTTTGGGCTTAATGGGCCAAAATTGGAATGATGGGCCAACAGCCCAATTCGTAAGAACCCTCGATGACGTGATTCGTTAGTACGTGAAAAGTAGGAATATGCATGAAAAACCCTAAAATAGATAAATTATGAAATACCTTTACAAGTGAAAATTTACGCTTTACCCTAGTAGATGAATTACCAAATACCCTAGGGTTAAATTGACCTAAATGCATGTTTGATCGTTGTTATTTACTGCATGCCATGTTATTATCTCGATGCATGGGATGGGATATTGACGGAGGAAGTACTGAAAGTGGCTTGTCCACGATCTTGGAGGCTTTGCCTCAATTTATCGTTAATCGAGCAAAGAATGTCAAGAATCGTGGAGTGTTGGGTGGGTTGAGCTATCCCCACATGGAGTGTATGGATGGTACGGTGGAGTGTAGTGGTTGGTGGGTTGAGTAGTCTCCCAAATGGGTTTGCATATGTTATTGATGTTGCATGTATTTTGAAATGGGCCTATGGGCCATACATTATCTCAATAAGGGCTAAGGCCCGTTTATTGTAATCTGAAAGGGCTCGCCCAAGCACCACCACTGTTACTGAATGGGCTTAGGCCCAATAGGCTTGAGTGACTTGGGCTTTGAATGGGTTTTCCTTACACACGAGTTTCCCAAACTCACCCTTTTATTTTCATCCACGCAGAAATCCCCAACCATAGTGGGCTTGAGTCGTGAGGGAATTTGAGTGGCCACCCGCTCGAAAGTTTGATTTTCTTCCGTGAACTGGACATCCTTTTATTTACGTTTCAAGTTTTGGGGCTTTTAAATGTAATAAGGCCGCTTAATTATTTTTATGGTTTTAATATGTATTACTAAGATAGGTAATACTTATATTTAACTCGTTGAAATTGGATAGCTTTAGGCGCGTTTTCAAAAACAACAGCTTGATTTCAAAATAACACGACAACAAGCAAAGCTTCCGCAATGAAAGTATTTTCCAAAATTAATCACTTTTCCTAAAAATCGGTTTCCTAGAAATATCCATAACGTTAAGGTGTGGCAATGGCGGTATGCATGTTCAGGATTGGATCCAAGGAGCTTGGTACTTAAGCGGTCCGATGGACTCACCACCTCTTTTCCGGTTTCCTACCGGTGCATGACTTCCATTCACTTTAACCTTTAATGAATTAATCTTTTGAACATCAAGTACGATTTTTTGGACTTAGAATGGAAATTTTTTTTTTACGTTTTTGATGTGGCATGCCGGATCCGGCCATAACTTCTAGGCCGGGTTTAGGGTGCTACATTTAGTGGTATCAGAGCCTAGGTTGCAACAACTCGGCTGTGGAATGGGTTTACAAAAATAAAGATTTTTGAAAGCGAAAATTTTATAAAGAATGCGAAAAACTCGATTTTCAAAATTTAGATCTTTAGAAGGTGGCATTCCGAATCTCCGGCTCAAGTCTGTAAGTATTACTCTGAACTTTTCTGAATATTTTCCTGAATTATCTATCTGTACTGAAACCCTACTAGGACACTCTAGATAGGATGATACTGAAAGCATAGGAAAATCTGATAAGAGATTGAAACTGTAGCTAGACTTCGATTTTGCGAAAACAAACTCTGAACTACTATCTGATTCATAAAACATCTGTAATAAACACTGGAATATTAATTGATGCATAAAAATTCGTAATCAAGATAATACGATATGAGTACAAGAGGCCGTGGACGGAGCCGAGGAAGTGCTCGAGCGAGATCTTCGTCTTCGAGACATATACAGGCGGTGGATGCACCGGTACCACCGATAATAGAGGTAGAATCTCATGACCGCGGTGCCGAGGATGATGCCCTGTCACAGGCAATGCTTCGTGTTCTGGAAAGGGTTGCCTGAGTAAGTTTAGACAACGAAATTCAGGGATCTATTTCTGAATGACTTCGGGACTAACGGAACGGAGATCTTTAAGGGCGTGTCTGGTATAGCCCCGAATGTGGCAGAATATTGGTTGGAGGCCACGAACGGATTATGGACGACTTAGACCGCTCCGAGGAGATTGTGAGTGGGGTATCTATACTAAGTCCCTTGGGTCACTTTCGGTTAGGGTAGACAAACCGATAGGAATGTACCCTTAGAAACTCAAGGCAAGGTTTTTCCGGAGATCGATGGAGTTACCGTTCGGAGAGTTTGACCTCATTCTGGGAATGGATTGGCTTGTTAAGCATAAGACGACTCTGGATTGTGCTGCTAAACGAATGGTGTTAAGAACTACAAAGGATGAGGAGGTTATGGTGATAGGTGAGAGAAGGGATTATTTGTCCAATGTGGTGTCGGCATTAAGAGCCGAAAAGTAGATTCGGAAAGGTTGTGAGGCCTAATTAGTATTTGTAAGTCAGTCGGAAGAGGAGGGACTGACAGTGGATAAGGTTAGGACCGTAAAGGAGTTCCAAGATGTTTTTTTGGAAGAGCTTCCAAGATTGCCTCCGAATCGAGAAGTTGAGTTTGGAATAGACTTGTTGCCTGGAATGGCGCCTGTGTCTATCGCACCATATAGGATGGCACCGAAGGATTTAGTAGAGTTAAATGCTCAAATTCAAGAGTTGTTGGATAGGGGCTTTATTAGGCCAAGCGTGTCTCCATGGGGAGCACCAGTGCTATTCGTGAAAAAGAAAGATGGTTCGATGCAGATGTGCATTGATTATCACCAGTTGAACAAACTGACGATTAAGAATAAGTATCCACTGCCAAGAATTGGCGATCTATTCGACCAGCTTAGAGGATCTTCTGTATTTTCCAAGATCGACCTTCGATCTGGATATCATCAGTTAAGGGTAAAGGAGGCAAATATCCAAAAGACGACATTCAGGACTCGGTATGGTCATTACGAGTTTCTGGTTATGCTATTTGGACTAACGAACGCTCCTGCAGCGTTTATGGATCTAATGAATCGTGTGTTCCAATCATTTTTGGATTAGTTCGTAGTCGTCTTTATTGACGATATCCTGGTATATTCTGAAACTGAAACGAAACATGATGAGCATCTCCGTATAGTCTTGTAAGTATTAAGGAGAAGGAACTCTTTGCGAAGTTCAAGAAGTGTGAATTTTGGTTGAGGGAGGTAACCTTCTTAGGACATGTGGTCTCTCGCCGAGGGATTAAGGTGGACCTCGAAAAATTGAAGCGATTTTGGAGTGGAAGCCGCCTAGGTCAGTGTCAGAAATACGGAGTTTTCTAGGACTGGCAGGATATTACAGAAGGTTTATGGAAGGTTTAACTGTTGAAATTGGATAGCTTTAGGGCGCGTTTTCAAAAACAACAGTTGATTTCAAAATAACACGACAACAAGCAAAGCTTCCGCAATGAAAGTATTTTCCAAAATTAATCACTTTTCCTAAAAATCGGTTTCCTAGAAATATCCATAACGTTAAGGTGTGGCAATGGCGGTATGCATGTCTAGGATTGGATCCGAAGGGAGCTTGGTACTTAAGCATTCCGATGGACTCACCACCTCTTTTCCGGTTTCCTACCTGGTGCACAACTTCCATTCACTTTAACCTTTAATGAATTAATCTTTTGAACATCAAGTACGATTTTCTGGACTTAGAATGGAAATTTTTTTTTTACGTTTTTGATGTGGCATGCCGGATCCGGCCATAACTTCTAGGCCGGGTTTGGGGTGCTACATTAATAGTAGATTATGCATGTTTATGGTTGGAGAAACAAGTTTTGCTAAGTGATTTTCAATGAAAATGCTAAAAAGGACTAATTTGTAAAAGTTATAAAATTTTTAATAAAAGTGTGATTTTGTGGAAATTGTGGGTTTTTATAGTTATGAAAGTGGTTCGGCTAGGCTTAAAGTGAAAATAAATTGAATGAAAATTATCTTACAAGCCTAGGGTAAAAGTGTAAATATGATAAAATTTAGGGACAAAAATTTAATTTTTTCCATTGTACGATAAAATTTAGTAATTAAATGTTTAAAGAAACAAAATAAAAGCCAAATTTTGTTCCTCTTCATCCCCTCGGCCGAAATTTTGAAGACTACCATGGCTAGGGTTTTGTTTAAGCTTTCCAAGCTCCATAGTAAGTATGTTCTTGCCCCATTTTTAATGATTTTCACGTTTTTGAAATCCTTATAACATGATCTACCTATTTCTACCATTTATTTGATTTATGATGGAGGTCTAGGGTTTGAACTATGTTATAAATTTGGGTATTTTGATGTTTAATGGTAGATTATGCATGATTATGGTTGGAGAAACAACTTTTGCTAAGTGATTTTCAATGAAAATGCTAAAAAGGACTAATTTGTACAAGTTATAAAATTTGTCATAAAAGTGTGATTTAGTGGAAATTGTGGGTTTTTATAGTTATGAAAGTGGTTCGGCTAGGCTTAAAGTGAAAATAAATTGAATGAAAATTATTTTACAAGCGTAGGGTAAAAGTGTAAATGTGTTAAATTTAGGGGCAAAAATGTAATTTTTTCCATAGTATGATAAGTTTTAGTAATTAAATGTTTAAATAAACAAAATAAAAGCCAAATTTTGGTCATCTTCAACCCCTCGGCCGAAATTGTGTAGACAACCATGGCTAGGGTTCTGTTTAAGCTTTCCAAGCTCCATAGTAAGTCCGCTCTTGCCCCGTTTTAAATGATTTTCACGTTTTTGAAATCCTTGTAACATGATCTATCTATTTCTACCATTTATTTGAGTTATGATGAAGGTCTAGGGTTTAAACCATGTTATAATTTAGTGTATTTTGATGTTTAATGGTAGATTATGCATGTTTATGGTTGGAGAAACAACTTTTGCTAAGTGATTCTCAATGAAAATGCTAAAAAGGACTAATTTGTAAAAGTTATAAATTTTATCAAAAAGTGTGATTTAATGGAAATTGTGGGTTTTTCTAGTTATGAAAGTGGTTCGGCTCGGCTTAAAGTGAAAATAAATTGAATGAAAATTATTTCACAAACCTAGGGTAAAAGTGTAAATAAGATAAAATTTAGGGGCATAAATTTAATTTTGATTTTGTCATTTGTGAGTGAAATTATGAAATAGGACCTATGTGAAAATGTTTGAAAATGCTATAGGCTAAATTGAAGTGGCCAAATAAATAGGAGTGCAAAATAGGAGGATTTGCATGATAAACCTCCCATTTTACATGAAGTGGCCAACCATCATGTTGTTGTAGAACAAAATGTACACTTGATATCCATAATTTATGGTACAAATTGATACAAATTGATAATAGGTTAGGTAAATGTTCCATGATAATGGGTTGGTAAATGTTTCATGATAATAGGTTAGGTTAGGTAAATGTTCCATGATAATGGGTTAGGTAAAGGTTTCATGATAATGGGTTAGGTAAATGTTTCATGATAAGAATATCATGTCTTTTGTATTAAAAATTAAATGGATGAAATATGAAGTTTTATTAAAAGAAAAATTGAAAAGAACAAAGTTTTGTCCATCTTTGTTCATCATAGCTGAAAGTTAGAGAAGAGAAAGGAGAGGAAAGCTCTTGAGTATTGGTCATTAGGAGGAGGAAAATTGAAGGTAAGTTCTTGGTACCTTGCTTCTATTTTGGGTTCATGAGTTCTTCTTGATTCTACTTAACTCTTGAAGTATATTTTGATTTTTAGTTGTGTTGTGAGCATTTAGTCATGAATTAAAATGAAGGAAATGGTTGTTGTTTCATGTTCTTTTGATGAAAAATGGAAGATAGGTGAAGTTGAGCCAAACAAATGAACATGCATGTGCCTTAGATGCTAAAGGGAAAAATCGGCTAACATGTTGTGCTTTAAAATGATGAAATGGAGATTATACTTAAGTAAAATCATAGATATGTGATGATTGATTGGTGATATACATGTTTAAATAACATGCATCAAGTTAGGTGTGAAAGAGTGATTTGGTAATAAATCACTTGGGACAGCAGATAATGTGACTTTGGAAAATCACCATAAATTGTGGGAGATGAATTAGAATCTGAATAAATTATGTAATTAAAGCTTATTGAGTCTAGTTTCTAATGAAATAAACAAGAACATATTTTGAATTCTGTACAATGAGAAATTTGATTCGTAATGAAGAGTGGTCAGATTAGTCAAACAGTGAAACATGGAAACTTTGAGAAAAATATGGTATTGATTGGATAAACCAAAATTCTGAAAATTTTATGGATAAAAGATATATGAGTCTATTTTCAGGGAAAATTAACGGAACTTGATTTGGAGTTTCGTAGCTCAGTTATAAATGATTTAGTGACTGTTGCTCGGAAGACCTTGAGTGAAATTATGATTATGTGGTAAACATTGACAAAAATTTGTTAATGGGTTGCTTATTGATTTCTTATAAACTTACTATGATCTGTGGTGTGGTTGGGAATATTGTAAGGGATTAATCGTATTAGTATTTGAATAGTTAGATTAACGTGTTAGTAATCCAATTGTGGCGGTTATGTGTGGATCTTCGG
>NW_026440527.1:0-2500 GCF_025698485.1 Gossypium arboreum
CGAAGCAGGGGACACTTTTCTTTAGCCCTTTGTCAAGAGCCACCGGGGTGCCCTGCTGCTCGAGGCACCCGCACATCAACGTCCTAGGTTGCGATGGTGTCAGAGGCTCCCGCACATCAAGCACCAAGGTGCCAATCTTTGCTCGAGGCTCCCGCATCCAAGGCACCAAGGTGCGATGGTGCCGAGAGCTCCCTTACGACCAAGGGCGAGGTTGCCGATGGTGTTGAGGCTCCGCACATCAAGCACCAAAGTGCCGATGGTGGTGCCGAGGCTCCCGCGCGACCGGGGGCCTAGGTTGCCGATGGTGCGAGGCTCCCGCACATCAAGGGCCTAGGTGTGGATGGTGGCGAGGCTCACTTACGACCAAGGGCCTAGAAGTGCCGATGGTCCCGAGGCTCTCGCTTGCGACCAAGGGCCTAGGTTGCGATGGTGCGAGGCTCCCTGCGACCAGGGGCCTAGGTTGCCGATGGTGCCGAGGCTCCCGCATCCAAGCACCAAGGTCTTGGATGGTGCCGAGGCTCCCCACGACCAAGGGCCTAGGTGCCGATGGTGCGAGGCTCTCGCTTGCGACCAAGGGCCTAGGTTGCCGATGGTGGTAGAAGCTCCTACATGACCGGGGCCTAGGTGCAGATGGTGGCCGAGGCTCACTTGCGACCCAGGCGCCTGGGTTGGATGGTGGCGAGGCTCCCTTGCGACCAAGGGCCTAGGTTAGGTGGTGCCGAGGCTCGCGCGACCAAGGGACTAGGTTAGAAGAGGCTCTATACGACCAAGGCCTAGGTTCTTGGAGTGGTGTCGAGGCTCACGCGACCAAGGGGCTAGAGTGCGATGGTGCCGAGGCTCACGCCGACAAGCGTCCTAGGTTTAGATGGCGTCAAGGCTCAGCCGTCCAAGCGACGATGCTCCGTACCATCGGCGTCCTAGGTTACCAAGGGTGCTGATGCTCCGGCACGACCAAAGGGCCCAAGTGTGGGAGGATCTTGTTCCAAAGGGAGGGGCGGGATGATTCAAAGGGAGGGACACAGGGGAGGGGCAGGGACGACTTGTAACCGTTTTCGATATTAGGGATGGCTCGTAGAACCTGCAGGGATGGCTCAGCCGAACACCAGGATAGATGCGAACACCATGGGAACCTAACCGCGATGGGGGGCTGCCAACGTGCTGGGCATGAAATGGGCGTGGGCGATTGCCTGGACAACCTGTTAGCCTCAATATCACCTCCCCTAAAGAGCTAAAAAACTTGGTCAATGTGCTGCAGGCGACATTCATGTATGCAAGCAGGGGACACTTTATGGTGGTGGCAACTTACACACCAGAGGCCCAAAATTAGCTTTGGTGCTCGACCCTCCGCACATCCGATGCACCAAGGTGCGATCTTGCCGATGCTCCAAACACATCAAAGGGCGGTGGTGCCCGATGGCCCTTTCCTGCAGGATGCTGCTGCTTGCCGATAGTGTCTGAGGCTACCTGTGGGGCCAAAGGTCTTGGGGGCTCTCGTTGCAAAGGGGAGGGGCGAGGGGCGATTCATTCATTGTTGGGTGCCGGACATACAGCGGTATCGAATCCTACCTTTGGGACGATTCATTCATTATTGGGTACAGAACATGTAGCAGTGTCGAATTCTACCTTTGGGATTGGGGAGGGACTCGTTCGCCCGTTTGTGTATCCGGGATGGCTCATGGGATCATCGTGGGATGGATCGTCGAACACCGTAGGAACCTAAACGGTGGTGGGGGGCACCAAACGTCCGGGCATCACGATGGGCATGGGCGGTGCCTGGATAACCCTGGTGCTCAATATCACTTCCCCTAAAGAGCTAAAAAACTTGGTCAATGTGCTGCCGTTGACATTCGTAATATGAAAGCGAGGGACGGGTTTGGATGTAAAAGCGAGGACACTTTTCATTAGCGCTCCCATGATCCAGAGGCACCAAGGTGCGATGTTGCCGATGACCCTCTGCGGGATGGCCTACGTTGCGGATGTTGCGAGGCTCCGTACATGCTGAAATGGGGGCAAGTTTTTTTCGCCACTTACACTTAGTATTTTTAATTGAAAATTTTTTACATTGGCCCAAAAGAAATACAAGCCTAGAATGAAATATGGCATGATGGCACGGTAGATAATTGAACAAGTGCTCGGGCATAGCAGTTGGGGCTACTTTTCGCACCACGGCCCCGTTGTGCGATGTTTCGAGGCGGCACGGCCAAGTGTTTAACAGAAATTTTTTTGTTGGCCCAAAACAAATACAAAGTATGGCATGGCATGCGGCGGCGAACCGGCGAAAAAATTGAACAAGTGCGGGACGCCAACACTTGGGAGCTCGCACCCGCACCACCACGGCCCCCGTTGTGCCATGTTTCCCGGGGGGCGGCACGGCCAAGTGTTTAACTAACTCCTTACACTAAGTCCCCCACTTGGGGACCCCAGGGTCGGGACGTGCAAAAGAACAAGGGTGGATCGGAAGGGAGATGGGGAGGGGCGAATCAGGCGACAAAAGTGAATC
>NW_026440527.1:5000-22306 GCF_025698485.1 Gossypium arboreum
CGGTGCACCGTGAGGATCCATAATCAGCTTCCTTGCGCCTTACGGGTTTTCAGCCGTTGACTTCGCTTACATGTCGAGACTCCTTGGTCCGTGTTTCAAGGCGGGCGAATAGAAACCAGCGAGCCGGCCCGAACGCGCAGGTCTTAGAAGCACGCCGCAAGGCAGCGCGTCTTTGAATCCACGATCGGCGGCAGCGTCTCCACAGGCGTATCAAAGGCGGGCTTGGGCGCCGCCACGACCAGCGTCGGTCCACGCCCGAGCCGATCGGCGGACCGGCTCTCGCCGTTCCACATCCGGCCAAGGCGCATCGCGGCCCCATCCGCTTCCCTCCCGACAATTTCAAGCACTCTTTGACTCTCTTTTCAAAGTCCTTTTCATCTTTCCCTCGCGGTACTTGTTAGCTCTCGGTCTCTCACCGTATTTAGCCTTGGGCGGAATTTACCGCCCGATTAAGTGCATTCCCAAACAACCCGACTTCGTGAAGCGGCGCCTCGTGGTGCGGCGAGGTCCGAACGCGGCAGGGCTCTCACCCTCTCGGCGCCCCTTTCCGGGGACTTGGGCGTCCGCCCGTGAGGCGCTTCTCCGGACTACAATTGAGCGCGGTGGCGCCCGATTCTCAATTTGGGCTTTTCGGTTCGCTCGCCGTTACTAGGGAATCTGGTAAGTTTCTTTTCCTCGCTTATTGATATGCTTAAACTTCGGCGGGTAATCCCTTTGACACAGGGTCGCGATCACGATGCCGAAAGGGTTTAAGGGTCTCGATCGTGAGCGCCGCGACTCGAGCGAGGTTTGCTTGCGGCATTACCACCGTCGTCGCGGCGATTATGTCGTCGAGGACTCGAATTTAGGCCAACCGGTGTTTGTGGCGCGCGGGAGGCCAATTTCCGCCAGCGGTCCAGCGAGTCGAGGATCGGGGTTAGATAGAGGCGACGATGCGTGACACCCGGCGGGCGTGCCCTCGGCCTAATGGCAGGCGCAACTTGCGTTCAAAGACTTCGATGGTTCACGGGATTACGCAATTCACACCAAGTATCGCATTTCGCTCGTTCTTCATCGATCACGAGGCGAGATATCCGTTGCGAGAGTCGTTCTATATACTGCGACAAAGAACAACATCGAAAGCGACACATGAGCGGTGCGGCGACAAAGATGTGTCCCTTTTTCATTTCGATTCCTTGGCGCGATTCGCGCCGGGGGTTTATTCGTTTTGCATCGAAGAAGTTGATCGACATCTCACCCACCCAATGGGCAAAAGGGATGACAAGACCGGCCGCTCCGACAGCGGGGGTGGGGGCGAACAACGATGCACCGCACCACCTCCGATGTTGTATACAGCGCGTTCACGGGTCGATTACGCTGGCGAGTTTCGACAATGATCCTTCCGCGAGTTCACCTACGGAAACCTTATTCGACTTCTCCTTCCTCTAAATGATAAGGTTGGTGGACTTCTCATGACGTCGTGAGCGGCGAACCGCCCGTCGCCATGATCCGAACACTTCACGGACCATTCAATCGGTAGGGCGGCAGGCGGTGTGTACAAAAGGCGGGGGCGTAGTCAGCGGTGATGACTCGCGCTTACTAGGAATTCCTCGTTGAAGACCAACAATTGCAATGATCTATCCCCATCACGATGAAATTTCAAAGATTACGGGCACTGTCGGCCAAGGCTATAGACTCGTTGAATACATCGATTGTAGCAGCGTCTTGACCCGAGAACATCTAAGGGCATCACGGACTGTTATTGCCTCAAACTTCCGTGGCCTAAAGGCCATAGTCCCTCTAAGAAGCTAGCCACGAAGGATCACCTCCGTGTAGCTAGTTAGCGGTGAGGTCTCGTTAGATTAGCGGAATTAACGGACAAATCGCTCCACCAACTAAAACGGCCATGCACCACCACCCATAGAATCAAGAAAGAGCTCTCGATCTGTCAATCCTTACTATATGCGGACTGGTAAGTTTCCCGTGTTGAGTCAAATTAAGCGCGAGGCTCCCTCTGATGGTGCCCTTAGTCAATTCCTTTAAGTTTCACCTTGCGACCATACTCCCCGGAACCCAAAGACTTTGATTTCTCATAAGGTCTTGGTGAGTCCTAAAAGCAACATCCATAGATCCACAGTGGCATCGTTTATAGTTGAGACTAGGGCGGTGTCGATCGTCTTGAGCCCCCAACTTTCGTTCTTGATTAATGAAAACATCCTTGGCAAATGCTTTCGCGATTGTTCGTCTTTCATAAATCCAAGAATTTCACCTCGACTATGAAATCTGAATGCCCCATTGTCCTGTTAATCATTACTCCGATCCGAAGGCCAACACAATAGGATCGAAATCCTATGATGTTATCCCATGCTAATGTATACAAGCGTAGGCACTGCTTTGAGCACTCTAATTTCTTCAAAATAACTTGTTGGGAGGAACGACCCGACCAATTAAGGCCAGGAGGCGCATCGCCGGCGATGAGACAAGCGGGCCGGTGCTCACCGTGAGGCGGACCGGCCGACCCACCCCTAAGTCCAACTCTGAGCTTTTAAGCGCAACAACTTAAATATCGCTATTGGGCTGGAATTACATGATTTCTTGGCACCGGACTTGCCCTCAATGGATCCTCGTTAAAGGGATTTAGATTGTACTCATTCAATTACGGACTCATAGAGCCGGTATTGTTATTTATTGTCACTACCTCCCGTGTCGGGATTGGGTAATTTCTTGCGCTTTCTTGCCTTCCTTGGATGTGGTAGCCGTTTCTCGGGCTCCCTCTCAGGAATCGAACCCTAATTCTCCGTCACCGTCACCACCATAGTAGGCCACTATCCTACCATCGAAAGTTGATAGGGCGAAATTTGAATGATCGTCGCCCGGCACAAAGGCCGTGCGATCCGTCAGTTATCATGAATCATCGAACAGCGGGCAAAGCCGCGTCGACCTTTATCTAATAAATGCATCCCTTCGAAGTCGGGGTTTGTTGCGTATTAGCTCTAGAATTACTACGGTTATCAGGTAGCAAATACCATCAAACAAACTATAAGCGATTTAATGAGCCATTCGCGGTTTCACGATCTGAATTTGTTCATACTTACACATGCATGGCTTAATCTTTGAGACAAGCATATGACTCTTGGCGGGATCAACGGGTAGCATTCCTCGCGGCGTCGACCTTTGCATGGCTCTCAACATGCAGCGTGAGCAACAGAAGAGCCATAACGAGCCACGAGCATCGTCCGTGTCAAGAGACAAAATGCATAGGCATCGAGAGACAAGGGCCTAAACCCTACTCTCAAAAATATTTTCCGCATCCAAAGCGCGAGCGAGCACCGGTGCAAGCGAGGCCACACCGATTTAAGGGGCACACTCGGGACCAGAGACGCGATTGTGGTCCTACGCACCCAAAGGGCACGAGATGGAGAAGGGCGGCAACACATCAATAATTCCATCGGCAGAGTGCATAACACGGGATCGATCGCATCCCACAGGTTCAATTAGAACAAGGGAGTTAATGAAGAGGAGTGTGGCTCGGCAGTTCGATCACGGGTAGCATGGAGCACTTAATACACACAACAAAACACCACTCATATGCCCATTGCGTACTAGTGGTAGCACCCCTTGCCGACCAACAACCCACCCAACCAATGTATTGGTAGGGGGCGGAAGGAACAATGAAGCGAGGCACACCACAAGCGGCAGCACGAGAACTACGAGGACAAAATCCCATTGGGACTTGGTCAAGCCAAGACCGAGCCTACAAACTCAACTTCGCCCCCGGTGAGCCGTTGCCGTCAAAGGGACTTGATCTTTGGGGTCACGGGCGAACCGAATGCGAGGCAAGGCCTTGGCAAGGCCAAAGGCGCCGATGGTCGCCGACTTGGAAGGCACAAAGGCGTCCTTAACATGACGGGGAGAATGGGCAAGCCAAGCTCGAGCCCATAGCAATGCATAAGCCACCCCAAGAGATCTTTGCCCGATATAGGGAACACGGTCTTGAAGTCGTTGGCTACATTTCTATGGGCACGGGCTTGACCGGCGGAAAATCATCACCGGCCACTAAGCGCGGCGATTGACCCACCACCGTTGGTGAGTCATTGCGGGACTATCCGGCCCGTGAAGTGCGGGCCTTACCCACCTCGGGTTCGAGGGGGCCACGTCGAGGCGGCGGATCTCTACCCTTAAAGAGCTAAAAAACCGTCAATCTGCTGCGGGCAACATTCGTATATGCGAAGCGGGGACACTTTTCTTTAGCCCGCACATCCGAGCCACCGGGGTGCCCTATTTGCTCGAGGCACCCGCACATCAACGTCCTAGGTTGCCGATGGTGTCGAGGCTCCGCGCATCAAGCACCAAGGTGCCAATCTTTGCTCGAGGCTCCGCGCATCAAGGCACCAAGGTGCCGATGGTGCCGAGGCTCCTTGCGACCAAGGGCGAGGTTGCCGATGGTGTTCGAGGCTCCGCACATCCAAGCACCAAAGTGCCGATGGTGCCGAGGCTCCCGCGACCCGGGGCCTAGGTTGCCGATGGTGCCGAGGCTCCGCACATCAAGGGCCTAGGTGCTGGAGTGGTGGCGAGAGGCTCCTTGCGACCAAGGGCCTGAGTGCCGATGGTCGAGGCTCTCGCACGACCAAGGGCCTAGGTTGCCGATGGTGCGAGGCTCCCTTGCGACCGGGGGCCTAGGTTGCCGATGGTGCCGAGGCTCCGCACATCAAGCACCAAGGTGCGATGGTGCCCGAGGCTCCCTTGCGACCAAGGGCCTAGGTTGCCGATGGTGCCGAGGCTCTCGCTGCGACCAAGGGCCTAGGTTGGATGGTGGGTGCTCCTACATGACCGATGGCCTAGGTGCCGATGGTGGCGAGGGCTCACTTGCGACCGAGGGCCTAGGTGCCGATGGTGGCCGAGGCTCTTGCGACCAAGGGCCTAGGTTGCCGATGGTGGCGAGGCTCTCGCCACGACCAAGGGACTAGGTTCGATGGTGGCGAGGCTCTCGCGACCAAGAGCCTAGGTGCCCGATGGTGTCGAGGCTCACTTGCGACCAAGGGCCTAGGTTGCGATGGTGCGAGGCTCCCTTACGACAAGCGTCCTAGGTTTGGATGGCGTCCAAGGCTCCGGCCGTCAAGCGACAATGTGCGATGCTCCGTACCATCGGCGTCCTAGGTTACCAAGGGTGCTGATGCTCAAAACACGACCAAGGGCCCAAGGTCTTGGGAGGATCTTGTTCCAAAGGGAGGGCGGGATGATTCAAAGGGAGGGACACAGGGGAGGGCCAGGACGACTTGTAACCGTTTTCGATATTAGGGATGGCTCGTAGAACACCTGGCCGGGATGGCTCATGAACACAGCAGGGATAGATCGTAGAACATGGGGAACCTAACCGGCGATGGAAACACCGACGTCTGGGCATGAAATGGGCGTGGGCGATTACTGGACAACCTGATAGCCTCAATATCACCTCCCCTAAAGAGCTAAAAAACTTGGTCAATGTGCTGCAGGCGACATTCATGTATGCAAGCAGGGGACACTTTATGGTGGTGGCAACCTTACACTGTGAGGGCCCAAAATTAGCTTTGGTGCTCGACCCTCCCGCATCCGATGCACCAAGGTGCGATCTTTGCCGATGCTCCGACACATCAAAGGGGCGGTGGTGCCCGATGGCCCACTGCCTGCAGGATGCACCTGCTTGCCGATAGTGTCTGAGCTCTGCATGAGGCCAAAGGTCTTAGGGGCTCTCGTTGCAAAGGGAGGGGCGGGGCGATTCATTCATTGTTGGGTGCAGGACATGCAGCAGTATCCGAATCCTACCTTTTGGGACGATTCATTCATTATTGGGTACCGAACATGTAGCGGTATCCGAATTCTACCTTTTGGGATTGGGGAGGGACTCGTTCGCCGTTTGTGTATCCGGGATGGCTCATGGGATCATCGGCAGGGATGGATCGTCGAACACCGCCAGGGAACCCTAACGGTGGTGGGGAACACCGGCGTCCGGGCATCACGATGGGCATGGGCGATTGCCTGGATAACCCCAGGCTGCTCAATATCACTTCCCCTAAAGAGCTAAAAAACTTGGTCAATGTGCTGCCGTTGACATTCATGTATGCAAGCGAGGGGCGGGTTTGGATATGCAAGCGAGGACACTTTTTCATTAGCGCTCCATGGTCAGAGGCACCAAGGTGCGATGTTGCCGATGACCCTCACTGCGGGATGGCCTACGTTGCGGATGTTGCAGGGCTCCGTACATGCGCTGAAATGGGGGCAAGTTTTTTTCGCCACTTACACTTAGTATTTTTAATTGAAAATTTTTTGTTGGCCCAAAAGAAATACAAGCCCGAATGAAATATGGCATGATGGCACGGTAGATAATTGAACAAGTGCTCGGGCATAGCAGTTGGGGGCTACTTTTCGCACCACCACGGCCCCATTGTGCGATGTTTCAGAGGCGGCACGGCCAAGTGTTTAACAGAAATTTTTTGTTGGCCCAAAACAAATACAAAAGTATGGCATGGCATGCGGCGAGCGGCGAAAATTGAACAAGTGCAGACGCCAACACTTGGAGCTCGCACCCGCACCACCACGGCCCCGTTGTGCCATGTTTCCGGGGCGGCACGGCCAAGTGTTTAACTAACTCCTTACACTAAGTCCCCACTTGGGGACCCGAGTCGGGGCGTGCAAAGAACAAGGTGGATCGGAAGGAGATGGGGAGGGGCGAATCAGGCGACAAAGGGTGAATCTCGGTGGATCGTGGCGGCAAGGCCACTCTGCCGCCACAATACCCGTCGCGTATTTAAGTAAATGCGCAAAGTTCTACCGCCGCTCGGTGGGAATTACGCTCAAGGCGCCCGCGACTTGTCGCCATGATGTTGCACCTCGACCGCGTGCCCTTGGGGCCAAAGGCCCCTCTGCGGGTCGACAATCGGGCGGCGAGCGCGTCGTCGCTTCTAGCCGGATTCGACTTAGGCGTTCGGTCATAATCCGCGCCACGGTAACCGGCGCCGCGGCTTTTCAACCAAGCGCGATGACCAATTGTGCGAATCAGCGGTTCCTCTCGTACTAGGTTGAATTACTATTGCGGTAGCGGCCATCGGTGAGGTAAAACTAACTTTGTCTCACGACGGTCTAAACCCAGCTCACGTTCCCTATTGGTGGGTGAACAATCCAACACTTGGTGAATTACGCTTCACAATGATAGGAAGAGCCGACATCGAAGGATCAAAAAGCAGCGTCGCTATGAGCGGCTTAGGCGCCACAAGCGATTATCCTGTGGTAACTTTACGACACCTCTAGCTTCAAATTCCGAAGGTCTAAAGGATCGATAGGCCCACGCTTTCACGGTTCGTATTAAATCTGGAAATCGAGAATCAAGCGAGCTTTTACCCTTTTGTTCCACGAGATTTACATTCTCGTTGAGCTCATCTTAGGACACTGCGTTATCTTTTAACGGATGTGCTTGACCAAACTCCCACGACAATGTCTTCGCCGGATCGGTAGGCGTAGCCGACCTTGGGTCCAAAAGAGGGCCGTGCCCTCTCCGATCCGCGGAATAAGTAAAATAACGTTAAAAGTAGTGGTATTTCAATTTAGCGAGAGCTCCCTTATCCTACACCTCTCAAGTCATTTCACAAAGTCGGACTAGAGTCAAGCTCAACGGGTCTTCTTTCCCGATTGATTACTTAAGCCCGTTCCTTGGGCGTGGTTTATTGGATAGTGAAGCGGGGGCGGTGGGAATCTCGTTAATCCATTCATGCGCGTCACTAATTAGATGGCGAGGCATTTGGCTATAAGAGAGTCATAGTTACTCCGCCGTTTACCGCGCTTGGTTGAATTTCTTCACTTTGACATTGAGCCTTTGGCGAAATCACATTGCGTGAGCATCGCGAGGACCATCGCAATGCTTTGTTTTAATTAAGCGATCGGATTCCCCTTGTCGTACCGATTCTGAGTCATTGTTAAATGCATGGGAAGGCCCGAAGGCCGTTCGATCAAATCCCCGGCCAAACGCGGCGACCCGCTCTCGCCCATGAGCGGCTCGGCGGTCTGCCGGCGGCCAAGCGGGTTGGGGCAGGACCCGTGCCCAGCCCTCGAGCCAATCCTTTTCGAGGAGTTCTGGATCCATTTGCCGACTTCCCTTGCCTACATTGTTCCATTGACGGTGTTCACCTTGGAACTGATGCGGTTATGAAATGCGGCCGGCGCGGGCGGCTTTTCGGTCCTCCGGATTTTCAAGGGCGCGCGAGGCTGCCGGACCACCTGCGACGTGCGGTGCTCTTCCGACGGCTGGACCCTACCTCCGGTGGCCGTTTCGAGTGGGCGGTAGTTAAGCGAAAAGATAACTCTTCGAGGCCCCCTTGGCGTCTCGGACTCCCTAACGTTGCCGTCGGCCGCCGCGTCGGTTCGGAATTTTAACCCGATTCCTTTGAAGCTCATCGCTGAGCAGCTGCTATCGGACGAGCTTCCCGTCTCTTAGGATCGACTAACCCATGTGCAAGTGCCGTTCATGGAACCTTTCCCCTCTTGACCTTCAAAGTTCTCATTTGAATATTTGCTACTACCACCAAGATCTGCAAGCGGCCGCTCACTTGGGCTCGCGCCGGGTTTTCTGGCGACATGCGCCCTCCTACTCATCGGGGCTGGCTCTTGCCCGGCAATAGGGTATAGGTCGGCAGCAAGCGCCATCCATTTCGGGGCTAGTTGATTGGCGGTGAGTTGTTACACACTCCTTAGCGGTTCGACTTCCATGACCACCGTCCTGCTTGTCTTAATCGACCAACACCCTTTGTGGGTTCTAGGTTAGCCTTGATTGAGCACCGTAACCCGGCTTAGGTTCATCCGCATCGCCGATTCGCTTACCAAAAATGGCCCACTTGGAGCTCTCGATTCCGTGGTGCGGCTCAGCAAGCGACCGCACCGTCCTACCTATTTAAAGTTTGAGAATAGGTCGAGGCGTTGCGCCCGATGCCTCTAATCATTGGCTTTGCGATAGAACTTCGCTAAGGGCTCCGGCTATCTGAGGAAAACCGGAGGAACCGGCTACTAGGCAGTTCGATTAGTCTTTCGCCCCTATACCCCGTCAGACGAGCGATTTGCACGTCGATGTCGGCTGCGGGCCTCCACGAGTTTCCTCGGCCGCCCCTTCGAGGCATAGTTCACCATCTTCCGGGTCAGCGAGTCATGCTCTCCTCGAACCCTTCTCGGAAGATCAAGGTCGGTCGGCGGTGCACCGTGAGGATCCGCCAATCAGCTTCCTTGCGCCTTACGGGTTTTCTAGCCGTTGACTTCGCACATGTCGAGACTCCTTGGTCCGTGTTTCAAGGCGGGCGAATAGAAACCAGCGAGCCGCGCCGAACGCAGTCTGCGAAGCGCGCGCCGAGCGGCGCGTCTTTGGATCCACGATCGGCGGCAGCGTCTCCACAGGCGTATCAAAGGCGGGCTTGGGCGCCGCCACGACCAGCGTCGGTCCACGCCCGAAGCGATCGGCGGGCCGGCTCTCGCCGTTCCACATCCGGCCAAGGCGCATCGCCCGGCCCCATCCGCTTCCCTCCAGACAATTTCAAGCACTCTTTGACTCTCTTTTCAAAGTCCTTTTCATCTTTCCCTCGCGGTACTTGTTACGCTATCGGTCTCTCCCGTATTTAGCCTTGGGCGGAATTTACCGCCCGATTAAGTTGCATTCCCAAACAACCCGACTTCGTAAAGCGGCGCCTCGTGGTGCGGCGAGTCGAACGCAGCAGGGCTCTCACCCTCTCGGCGCCCCTTTCCGGGGACTTAGGCGGTCCGCTTGTGAGGCGCTTCTCCGGACTACAATTGAGCCCGGTGGCGCCCGATTCTCAAATGGGCTTTTCGGTTCGCTCGCCGTTACTAGGGAATCTGGTAAGTTTCTTTTCCTCCGCTTATTGATATGCTTAAACTTCGGCGGGTAATCCCTTTGACACAGAATCGCGATCACGATGCGAAAGGGTTTAAGGGTCTCGATCGACGAACGCGCGCGACTCGAGCGAGGTTGCTTGCGGCATTACCACCGTCGTCGCGGCGATTATGTCGTCGAGGACTCGAATTTAGGCCAACGGCTGGTTGTGGCGCCGCGGAGGCCAATTTCGCCAGCGGTCCAGCGAGTCAGGGATCGGGGTTAGATAGAGGCGACGATGCGTGACACCCGGCGGGCGTGCCCTCGGCCTAATGGCAGGGCGCAACTTGCGTTCAAAGACTTCGATGGTTCACGGGATTACGCAATTCACACCAAGTATCGCATTTACTCGTTCTTCATCGATCACGAGGCGAGATATCCGTTGCGAGAGTCGTTCTATATGCTGCGACAAAAGAACAACATCAACTGAAGCAGCGACACATGAGCGGTGCGGCGACAAGATGTGTCCCTTTTCATTCGATTCCTTGGCGCGATTCGCGCAGGGGGTTTGTTCGTTTTGCATCGAAGAAGTTGATCGACATCTCACCCCGCAATGGGCAAAAGGGATGACAAGACCGGCCGCTCAAACCGCGCGGGGGTGGGGGCGGCAACGATGCACCGCACCACCTCCGATGTTGTATACAAGCAGCGTTCACGGGTGGATTACGCTGGCGGGTTTCGACAATGATCCTTCCGCGAGTTCACCTACGGAAACCTTATTCGACTTCTCCTTCCTCTAAATGATAAGGTTCGGTGGACTTCTCGCATGACGTCGTGAGCGTGAACCGCCCGCGTCGCCATGATCCGAACACTTCACGGACCATTCAATCGGTAGGAAGCGGCCAGGCGGTGTGTACAAAGGCGGGGGCGTAGTCAGCGGTGATGACTCGCGCTTACTAGGAATTCCTCGTTGAAGACCAACAATTGCAATGATCTATCCCCATCACGATGAAATTTCAAAGATTACGGGCACATCGGCCAAGGCTATAGACTTCGTTGAATACATCGATTAGCGCAGCGTCTGACCCGAACATCTAAGGGCATCACAGACACTGTTATTGCCTCAAACTTCCGTGGCCTAAAGGCCATAGTCCCTCTAAGAAGCTAGCCACGAAGGATCACCTCCGTGTAGCTAGTTAGCGGTGAGGTCTCGTTAGATTAGCGGAATTAACGGACAAATCGCTCCACCAACTAAAACGGCCATGCACCACCACCCATAGAATCAAGAAAGAGCTCTCGATCTGTCAATCCTTACTATGTACGGACTGGTAAGTTTCCCGTGTTGAGTCAAATTAAGCCGCGAGCTCCCTCCTGATGGTGCCCTTAGTCAATTCCTTTAAGTTTGACCTTGCGACCATACTCCCCGGAACCCAAAGACTTTGATTTCTCATAAGGTCTTGGCGGAGTCTAAAAGCAACATCCGCCCGATCCACAGTCGGCATCGTTTATAGTTGAGACTAGGGCGGTGTCGATCGTCTTGAGCCCCAACTTTCGTTCTTGATTAATGAAAACATCCTTGGCAAATGCTTTCGCGATTGTTAGTCTTTCATAAATCCAAAATTTCACCTCGACTATGAAATCTGAATGCCCCATTTGTCCTGTTAATCATTACTCCGATCCGAAGGCCAACACAATAGGATCGAAATCCTATGATGTTATCCCATGCTAATGTATACAAGCGTAGGCTGCTTTGAGCACTCTAATTTCTTCAAAATAACTTGTGGGAGGAGGAACGACCGACCAATTAAGGCCGGGAGGCGCATCATGCGGCGATGAGACGAGCGGGCGGTGCTCACCGTGAGGCGGACCGGCCGACCCACCCCTAAGTCCAACTCTGAGCTTTTAAGCGCAACAACTTAAATATCGCTATTGGATTTGGAATTACGCGCTCTTGGCACCGGACTTGCCCTCAATGGATCCTCGTTAAGGGATTTAGATTGTACTCATTCAATTACGGACTCATAGAGCCGGTATTGTTATTTATTGTCACTACCTCCCGTGTCGGGATTGGGTAATTTTTGCGCTTTCTTGCCTTCCTTGGATGTGGTAGCCGTTTCTCGGGCTCCCTCTCGGAATCGAACCCTAATTCTCCGTCACCGTCACCACCATAGTAGGCCACTATCCTACCATCGAAAGTTGATAGGGCGAGAAATTTGAATGATCGTCGCGGCACAAAGGCCGTGCGATCCGTCGAGTTATCATGAATCATCGAACAGCGGGCAAAGCCGCGTCGACCTTTATCTAATAAATGCATCCCTTCGAAGTCGGGGTTTGTTGCGTATTAGCTCTAGAATTACTACGGTTATCAGGTAGCAAATACCATCAAACAAACTATAAGCGATTTAATGAGCCATTCGCGGTTTCACGATCGAATTTGTTCATACTTACACATGCATGGCTTAATCTTTGAGACAAGCATATGACTCTTGGCGGGATCAACGGGGTAGCATTCCTCGCGGCGTCGACCTTTGCATGGCTCTCAACATGCAGCGTGAGCAGCAGAAGAGCCATAACGAGCACGAGCATCGTCCGTGTCAAGAGACAAAATGCATAGGCATCGAGACAAGGGCCTAAACCCTACTCTCAAAATATTTTCCGCATCAAAGCGCGAGCGAGCACCCGATTGCGCAAGCGAGGCCACACCGATTTAAGGGGCACACTCGGGACACAGAGACACGATTGTGGTCCACCACGCACCCAAAGGGCACGAGATGGAGAAGGGCGGCAACACATCAATAATTCCATCGGGCAGAGTGCATAACCACGGGATCGATCGCATCCCACAGGTTCAATTAGAACAAGGGAGTTAATGAAGAGGAGTGTGGCTCGGCGGTTCGATCACGGGTAGCATGGAGCACTGCCAATACACACAAGCAAAACACCACTCATATGCCCATTGCGTACTAGTGGTAGCACCCACTTACACCGGCCAACAACCCACCCAACCAATGTATTGGTAGGGGGCGGAAGGAACAATGAAGCGAGGCACACCACAAGCGGCAGCACGAGAACTACGAGGACAAAATCCCATTGGGACTTGGTCAAGCCAAGACCGAGCCTACAAACTCAACTTCGCCCCCGGTGAGCCGTTGCCGTCAAAGGGACTTGATGCTGGGGTCGCAGGCGACTTGAATCTGAGGCAAGGCCTTGGCAAGGCCAAAGCGCCCGATGGTCGCCGACTTGGAAGGCACAAGGCGTCCTTAACATGAGGGAGAATGGGCAAGCCAAGCTCGAGCCCATAGCAATGCATAAGCCACCCCAAGAGATCTTTGCCCGATATAGGGAACACGGTCTTGAAGTCGTTGGCTACATTTCTATGGACGCGGGCTTGGCCGGCGGAAAATCATCACCGGCCACTAAGCGCGGCGATTGACCCCCACCGTTGGTGAGTCATTGCGGGACTATCAGGCCCAGTGAAGCTGCGGGACTTACCCACCTCGGGTTCGAGGGGGCCCGTCGAGCGGCGGATCTCTACCCTTAAAGAGCTAAAAAACCCGTCAATCGCTGCGAGGCAACATTCGTATATGCGAAGCAGGGACACTTTTCTTTAGCCCTTTGTCAAGAGCCACCGGGGTGCCCTATTGCTCGAGGCACCCGCACATCAACGTCCTAGGTTGCCGATGGTGTCGAGGCTCCCACATCAAGCACCAAGGTGCCAATCTTTGCTCGAGGCTCCGCACATCCAAGGCACCAAGGTGCCGTGGTGCCGAGGCTCCCTTACGACCAAGGGCGAGGTTGCCGATGGTGTTCGAGGCTCCCGCATCCAAGCACCAAAGTGCCGATGGTGCCGAGGCTCCCGCACGACCAGGGGCCTAGGTTGCCGATGGTGCCAGGCTCCCGCATCAAGGGCCTAGGTTCGGATGGTGGCGAGGCTCCCGCGACCAAGGGCCTAGGTGCCGATGGTCGAGGCTCTCGCCTGCGACCAAGGGCCTAGGTTGCCGATGGTGCCGAGGCTCCTTACGACCGAGGGCCTAGGTTGCCGATGGTGCCCGAGGCTCCGCATCAAGCACCAAGGTGCCGATGGTGCCGAGGCTCACTTGCGACCAGGGGCCTGGTGCAGAGGCTCTCGCTTGCGACCAAGGGCCTGGGTTGCAGATGGTGGCGAGGCTCCTACATGACCGGGGCCTAGGTGCGGAGTGGTGGCCGAGGCTCACCCGCGACCCGGCGCCTAGGTTGCCGATGGTGGCGAGGCTCCCGACCAAGGACCTAGGTTAGATGGTGCGGGCCTGCGACCAAGGGACTAGGTTAGATGGTGCCAGAGGCTCTCGCCGACCAAGAGCCTAGGTTGCCCGCCTCGAGGCTCACCGACGACCAAGGGGCGATGGTGCCGAGGCTCCGCCGCGACAAGCGTCCTAGGTTTAGATGGCGTCCAAGGCTCCTGCCGTCAAGCGACAATGTGCGATGCTCCGTACCATCGGCGTCCTAGGTTACCAAGGGTGCTGATGCTCAACGCGACCAAGGGCCCAAGGTGCTTGGGAGGATCTTGTTCCAAAAGGGGAGGGGCAGGGATGATTCAAAGGGAGGGACACAGGGGAGGGGCCGGGACGACTTGTAACCGTTTTCGATATTAGGGATGGCTCGTAGAACATGCAGGATGGCTCATAGGGAACACCATAGGGATAGATCGGCGAACCTGCCAGGGAACCTAACCGGCGATGGGGGGCAAGCGTCTGGGCATGAAATGGGCGTGGGCGATTACTGGACAACCCTGACCGCCTCAATATCACCTCCCCTAAGAGCTAAAAAACTTGGTCAATGTGCTGCAGGCGACATTCATGTATGCAAGCAGGGGACACTTTATGGTGGTGGCAACCACGCACCAGCAGGGCCCAAAATTAGCTTTGGTGCTCGACCCTCCACATCCGATGCACCAAGGTGCCGATCTTTGCCCGATGCTCAGACACATCAAAGGGGCGGTGGTGCCGATGGCCCTTTTCTGCAGGATGGCACCTTTGCCGATAGTGTCTGAGGCTCTGCATGAGGCCAAAGGTCTTAGGGGCTCTCGTTGCAAAAAGGGAGGGGCGAGGGGCGATTCATTCATTGTTAGAGTGCAGGACATGCAGCAGTATCGAATCCTACCTTTAGGACGATTCATTCATTATTGGGTACCGAACATGTAGCGGTATCCGAATTCTACCCTTTGGGATTGGGGAGGGACTCGTTCGCTTGCGTTTGTGTATCCGGGATGGCTCATGGGATCATCAGTAGGATGGATCGTCGAACACCTTGTGGGAACCTCTTGGGTGGTGGGGGAACCGGCGTCCGGGCATCACGATGGGCATGGGCGATTACTGGATAACCCCAGCTGCTCAATATCACTTCCCCTAAAGAGCTAAAAAACTTGGTCAATGTGCTGCGTTGACATTCATGTATGCAAGCAGGGGCGGGTTTGGATGCGAAAGCGAGGGACACTTTTTCATTAGCGCTCCATGAATCCAGAGGCACCAAGGTGCGATGTTGCCGATGACCCTCACTGCGGGATGGCCTCGTTGCGGATGTTGCAGGGCTCCGTACATGCAGCTGAAATGGGGGCAAGTTTTTTCGCCACTTACACTTAGTATTTTTAATTGAAAATTTTTTGTTGGCCCAAAAGAAATACAAAATAGAATGAAATATGGCATGATGGCACGGTAGATAATTGAACAAGTGCTCGGGCATATGCAGTTTGAGGCTACTTTTCGCACTTTACCCTGGCCCCGTTGTGCGATGTTTCAGAGGAGGCGGCGGCCAAGTGTTTAACAGAAATTTTTTTGTTGGCCCAAAACAAATACAAGTATGGCATGGCATGGCGGCGGCCTGCAGAAAAATTGAACAAGTGCGGGCGCCAACACTTGGGAGCTTCGCACCCGCACCACCTGCCCCGTTGTGCCATGTTTCCCGGGGGGCGGCACGGCCAAGTGTTTAACTAACTCCTTACACTAAGTCCCCCACTTGGGGACCCCAGGGTCGGGACGTGCAAAAGAACAAGGGTGGATCGGAAGGGAGATGGGGAGGGGCGAATCAGGCGACAAAGAAATTTGAATCTCGGTGGATCGTGGCGGCAAAGGCCACTCTGCCACAATACCCGTCGCGTATTTAAATCGATGCGCAAAAGGATTCTACCCAGCCGCTTCGGTGGGAATTACGCTCAAGGCGCCCGCGACTTGTCGCCGTGATCATTGCACCTCTGACCACGTGCCCTTGGGGCCAAAGGCCCCTCTGCGATCGGCAATCAGGCGGCAGTGCGTGCGTCGCTTCTAGCGGATTCGACTTAGGCGTTCGGTCATAATCCGGTATACGGTAACCAGCGCCGCGGCTTTTCAACCAAAGCGCGATGACCAATTATGCGAATCAGCGGTTCCTCTCGTACTAGGTTGAATTACTATTGCGGTAGCGACCATCGGTGAGGTAAAACTAACTTTGTCTCCGACGGTCTAAACCAGCTCACGTTCCCTATTGGTGGTGAACAATCCAACACTTAGTGAATCGCTTCACAATGATAGGAAGAAGCCGACATCGAAGGATCAAAAAGCAAGCGTCGCTATGAGCGGCTTGGTACGCCACAAGCGATTATCCTGTGGTAACTTTTACGACACCTCTAGCTTCAAATTCGAAGGTCTAAGGATCGATAGGCCACGCTTTCCGCGGTTCGTATTACGTCTTGAAATCGAGAATCAAGCGAGCTTTTACCCTTTTGTTCCCACGAGATTTACTGTTCTCGTTGAGCTCATCTTAGGACACTGCGTTATCTTTTATGAGATGTGCATGACCAAACTCCCACGACAATGTCTTCACTTGGGATCGGTAGGCCGTAGCCGACCTTGGGTCCCAAAAGAGAGGCGTGCCCATGCCCGTCAATTCGCGGAATAAGTAAAATAACGTTAAAAGTAGTGGTATTTCAATTTAAGCGAGCTCCCACTTATCCTACACCTCTCAAGTCATTTCACAAAGTCGGACTAAGTCAAGCTCAGCAGGTCTTCTTTCCCCGTGATTACTGGCTAAACGTTTCCCTTGGTGTGGTTTATTGGATAGTAGAGCGGGGGCGGTGGGAATCTCGTTAATCCATTCATCGCGTCACTAATTAGATGGCGAGGCATTTGGCTACTAAGAGAGTCATAGTTACTCCTTGGTTTACAGCGCTTGGTTGAATTTCTTCACTTTGACATTGAGCCTTTGGCGAAATCACATTAACGTGAGCATCCGCGAGAACCATCGCAATGCTTTGTTTTAATTAAGCATCGGATTCCCCTTGTCAAATATCCGATTACGAGTGTTTAAATGCATGGGAAGGCCCCGAAGGCCGTTCGAGTCCGTCCCCGGTAAACGCGCGGCGACCCAGCTCTAGCCGTGAGCGGCTCGGCGGTCTGCCGGCGGTAGCGGGGTTGGGGGTTGGGACCCCGTGCCCGACCCTCGAGAGCCAATCCTTTTCGAGATTCACGGATCCATT
>NW_026440528.1:0-23195 GCF_025698485.1 Gossypium arboreum
AGTTTGTCATTTATAGTGATGCATCCTTACTTGGGCTAGGTTGTGTGTTGATGCAAGAAGGTCGAGTTGTGGCTTACGCTGTCGAGACAATTAAAGCCGCATGAGAGAAACTATCTAACCCATGATCTTGAATTGGTGGTCATAGTGTTCGCTTCGAAAATATGGCTTATTACTTGTTTGGGAAAGGTGTCATATTTATTCGACCACAAAAGTCTTAAATATTTGATGACTCAAAGAGATCTAAATTCATGTAGACGTTGGTTGAGTTGTTGAAAGACTATGAACTTGTTATTGATTATCACCCGGAAAGGCTAACGTGGTTGCCGGTGCTTTAAGTCGAAAGCACTGTTTTCTTTGAGAGCGGTGAATGCTCATGTAACACCCCTAACTCGTGATCGACGCCGTGCTTATTACCTAGGGGTTAACGAGACAAATCCTCTAAAGTACCGACCAATTTGGCATTTCTCGACAGGCTGGAAAACTGCGTCACCGTCGCTTTAAAATCATATCTCGAGTTCCAAAACTCGGAAACTGGTTTGTAAATTTTCCTGAATTTAGACTCATATACCCATCCATGGATTTATTTTAGAATTTTGGTTGGGCCAATTGGCACAGTTTATTAGTTAAAGTCACCCATGTTACAGGGATCGACTGCTCTGACCTCCGCGCGTTACAACTTGAATATCTTTCTGTACAGGGCTTTAATACTGGTGCCGTTTGTTTCTAATGAAACTAGACTCAAAATGGAATCTGTACATATAAGGCATGACTCCTAATTCTTTCTGGATAATTTATGGTAAATTTTCAAAGTCGCGACAGGGGACCCAGAAATCGTTCTGGCCCTGTCTCACGAGAACTTTAATATCTCCCAGTATACTGCTCATATGGTCGCTTCGCTTTTGTCCATATAAAAATAGATTCATCAAGGATCAGTTCCATAATTTACTCACTATTTAATTCTACTTCTACTATTTTTAGTGATTTTTCATCTCATCTCACTGCTGCTGTCCGCAACAGTTACTGCAGTAGACTATGCCAATTTCATGAATTTTTCCTTGGCCTTAATCATCCATCATACATGACACAAATTATGGCCACCTTAACAAAATTTGAGTTTCTAAGACTCGTGGGCTATAGGTTCTAGCATCCCACTCGACGACCACATAGGCCATTTTCACATGGCTTAAAGTTTACAACCCACAATTCGACAAAATATAATAGCCTATACATGCCAAATGTTCTTCAACAACAAAAAACAATACCACAAGATTTCAGCCGTGTGATGACTTCAACGAGTTGTTCCGAGCACGCAACAATACGAGTCCAAGAGACCTAAAATGGGTGACAAGAAAACACCGAGTGAGTTTACAACTCAGTAAGTCATAAGCATTCGCCAATCCACCGATAAAGTTACTACTACATGTACAACAAATGAGGCTAGGTACTCGTCCATATCGAATCTATACCTATAATACCTGACCTTTCGTCCAATCTCGCACTAATTCATACATCCACATTTCATATTCTACACAACAAGATAATCAAGCATTTTTACACATTAACTCATTTTCCAGCACAACCATACAATTTCAATCATCACATAGATTTAAGGCTTACCAAATTCAACCCCAAGCATGAACGTATTACCTATTCACATGAGCTCAAGGTACTTACCCGATCCGCTGTCCATACTCACCGATGGAGACACACCCTCCATATAATTGTTCGATTGAGATATTTATATATATATATATAGAGTACGCACACAAAGGCTTAATACTCGATTTCGCATAACTTAGTGCCATGCGATAAGCCCAACACATGCTGCCATGCCCTTCGAGCTCGCACATTTAGTGCCATATATTTCAGCATGCACACTTAGTGCCATATATTTCCAGCACGCACACTTAGTGCCAATCTGCCACCGACACACGATATTGTTCAAGACACTTAGTGCCGAAAGCAAACTTTCTACACATTTCACTATTTCTTTTACATTCAACAATTGTCATCACTCCATACACATACATTTTCATTTATATATATATATCATCCCATTAAACACAATTGCATAAATTTTACAATCATTTAAGCAATATCAAATACGTGCTTAATGACTTACCTCGTGTTGGGTAAAATAGTTCCAAGTCGGCTACTCGATGACCTTCGCTTTCCCTTGCTTGATTCTCCTTCTTTAACTCCTTGAGCTTAATCAATAAATCACTAGTTTAACCATCTTGCTAAACATTCATAATTCAACTACACATGCATATGTATGCTTGTATATTCGGCAACTATTCTTACTAATCGCCCATTTGGTCGATTATACACCTAACCTAATATGCACCAAAAACTTGATTCAACATTACCTACATACTCACTTTAATGGCCTAATATATATATATGTACAATGTCAACTAACATCTTTTAATCACCTAATTTCATCTCATGAACATTTAATCAAATTTTCCTAATCTAGCATATATTTTCACATCCATTTGTAACATCATGTACAAACACATATACACATATATCAAAACACAAATTTTTACCTATCATGCAACAAGCATAAATCGCACTTATGAGCATGCCATGGCCAATACATCCCACACCATCCCCTTTCAATTTTTGGTCATGGTTAAACAAAGAAAACTCCATGTCTTACTCAAGAATGCTAAAAGAAATTTCAAGAGTAGTCAATCCATCATTACATGTATCATCAACAAGCTTCACATTTAGCATGCAATGGCTTTAACACAATATCAACTTGGCTAAATACCATTTCCATGGCATAACAAGGATTTGAACCATGGGCTAACATGAACATCAAGTTAGCAACTAAAACATGCATGAATCTCATGACACAACCTCAAACATACCTTAATCTTGACACAAGTATGACCAAATCTCCTTCTAGTTCTCTTCTAAACCAAGCATGAAGCAAAATCCTTCCTTTTCCCTTTAGTATTTTCAGCCAAGATTTTGAGAATGGATGAACAATTTTTTCCTTTCTTTTTCCTCTACTCACTGCAAGAACAAAGGGGGCATCCATGCTCATTTTTTTTCATTTCTTTATTTTTTCACATAATCCACTAACTAAACATGTTGGAAACATGTTCCTTGCCCATATTCTTGTCATGGCCAGCCACTCACCTTAGGAAGTGGGTTATTTGACATGCAAGGACAACTATTTTCCCACATGTATTAATAGGCCACCTTACAATTGCTTTAGCACATTTCTAAATTTTCTCACATAAGTCCTATTTGATAAAAATTCACTTACTATTAACAAAATCCAAACACTAAATTTTCACACATGCATATATACATATAATGAGCATCAATTATGATGGTTAATTATTATTATGACTCTGCTTTGGTGGTCCCAAACCACTTTCCCGACTAGGGTCGATTTAGGATGTCACAATCTCCCCCACTTAGAAATTTTCGCCCCTAAAATCTTACCGTAATAGGGCTCTGTATCGCTCTTTCATAGAGTCCTCAAGTTCCCAAGTGGCTTCTTCCATTCCGTGTTTATGCCACAACACCTTCACTAACGGGATTTTCCTATTGCGCAACTCTTTACTTCACGCCTCATAATGCGAACCTGCCTCTTCATAGCTCAAATTAGGTCTAATCTCAATCTCGATGGAGCAATTACGCGCATATGGATCGCATCTATATCGTCAAGCATCGAGACATGAAAACGCTAGAATCCTTTCGAGCTGGGGGCAAAATTAATCGATATGCGATCGCCCAACTCGTCGGATACTTCATATGGCCTGATAAACCCTTGACTCAATTTGCCCTTACGACCAAATCTAAGCACCTTCTTCCAAGGTGAAACTTTGAGAAAGACCTTGTCTCCAACCCGATATTCAATATCTTTTCTTTTCAACCGATACGACTTTTGGCGATCCGGCGCCTTTCAAACTTTCAATAATTACTCGAACTTTTGCTCCTAAGCATCCTTAACCAAATCAACCTCCAAGAATTTACCTTCACTAAGTTCACCAGAATAATGGGTACGCATTTACGCATCGTATAAAGCCTCGGCGCATCTTAATACTTGATTGAAAGCTATTGTTGTAGGCGTAATTCAATCAAAGGTAAATACTGCTCCTCATGAACCACTAAACTCAAGGATGCAACATCTCAACATATCCTCGAGTATTTGAATTATCCGCTCGATTGACCATCTGGTTTGGGGATGAAAGCTGCTAAATGCAGCTTGGTACCCAAAGCATCTTGCAATTTCTTCCAAAATCGCGACGAAATTGGGTCTCTATCCCACACGATAGAAATAGGCACCCCTGTAATCTCACAACCGAGAAACGACAATTCCGCTTAATTTGTCCATTGAAAATCCAGACGACGGGATAAAGTGAGTTCGATTTTAGTTAGTCTATCGACAACCACTCCAAATCGTGATCCTTCTTACTCATCGACAATGGCAAACCGGATACAAAGTCCATTGTGACTCGATCCCATTTCCATTCGGTATCATGATCGGTTCAAGTAATCCCGATGGCACTTGATGTTCCGCTTTCACTTGTTGACATATCGTACACCTTGAAACAAATTCGTAAATGTCTCGTTTTATACCGCCACCAAAATTGGCGTTTGTGTCATTGTACATTTTAGTACTACCCGTGGATTGACATTCACTACAATGGGCTTCATTTAGAATTATCAAAATAAGTTCAATTCTTTGGAACACACGACGACTTCTCAACCTCAAACAATCGTCATCATCAATTTGAAACTCGATTCCTTGTTCGTAACACACTCAAATTGCTTTGCAAGCAAATCCTCATCAACTTTCTCGAGCTTCCTCAATTTGATGAGCCAACAATGGTTTGGCCTTTAATTCGCCACTAACACATTGTCGGGTAGAATAGACAAGAGTACATTCATCGTCAGAAGCAAACAAAGGATTTCACTTAAGGCATCCGCAACCACATTGGCCTTTCCCGTGATAATCAATAACGAGTTCATAATCTTTTAACAACTCGAGCCATCGCCTTTGTCGCAGATTAAGTCTCTTTGAGTCATCAAATATTTGAGACTTTGTGATCCGAATACACTTGGCACTTCTCACCAATAAGTAATGTCGCCATATCTTTTAAGCATAATACGATGGCGTGCCCAATTCGAGGTCATGGGTTGATAATTTTTCTCATGTGGCTTTAATTGTCTCGACGATAGGCCACAACTCAACCTTCTTGCATCAATACGCAACCTAACCCAAGTAGGAGGCATCACTATAGATGACAAACTCTTTGCCGATTCAACAGATTAGAACCGGAGCTTTCACAAATGGGTTTTCAATTGGTCGAAACTTTTCTCGACATTTTTCCGCCCATTCAAATTTGACATCTTTCAAGCGCTTTTGTCATGGGTGTGGCTATCATCGAGAATCCTTTCACAAACCGTCATTAGTAACCGCAAGCCCCAAAAGCTCCTAACTTCGAACATTCCTTGAGGTTTCCAATTGACTATGGTCAAATTTTGTTCAGTCCACCTCGACACTGATGCGACACCACGCGTCCCAAAAAGCTAACCTCTTTCAACCAAAATTCACATTTATCGAACTTTACGATAACCGCTTATCTCGTAAGATTTGCAACACTAGCCTCGTGTGTTCAAAGATGTTCGCCATCTTTCGAATAGACCAAAATGTCATCGATAAATACAACTACGAACCGATCCAAGTATGGCCTCAAAATTCTATTCATTAAATCCATAAACACCAGTAGGGCATTAGTGAGCCCAAACGGCATCACCAAGAATTCAGAGGACTGTACTCGCTCTAAAAGCGGCTTTTGGTATGTCCGATTCTAACCCTCAACCGATAGTACCTCGACCTCAAATCTATCTTTGAAAACACCGAGGCTCCCTTTAATTGATCAAACAAATCGTCAATTCGTGGTAATGGATATTTATTCTTTATCGTCACTTTATTGAGTTGACGATAGTCGATGCACAACCTCATGGTTCCGCCCTTCTTCTTCACAAACAATACAGTGCGCCCATGGAGAAAAACTTTACGAGCTTAAACCTCTATCCGCCAATTCTGCAATTGAACCTTCAATTCTTTCAATTCCGTTAATGCCATACGACACGGGCTATTGAAATCGGCAGAGTAATCCGCAACAACTTCGATGTCAATTCCACTTCTAACCGGCAGGCAATCCCAGAACTCCTCGTGAAAACATCTCAATACTCACAAACCACCGTACCGATTCGAGTTTCTTTCCGCCTCTTTACTCCCTAAACACATACGCAAGGTATGTTTCACACCCCTTTTCACATATCTTCGAGCATCATAGAAGATATTATTGTCGGCACTGCACTTTTAAATCAAGAGACTCGACTCTGACTACCTCATTATTTGCACCTCAAATTAATGGTTTTCCTTTTGGTACCCACCATCGTGATCATGTACGGTCACCAATCCATACCAAGAATAACATCGAATTCATGAAATGGTAGAAGCATCGATCGGCCGGAAAACAGATTCTCGAATTATTGTGGGGCATCTCTTGCACACTTTATCAATAAGCACGATTGACCCAAAGGGTTTGACACTGATTATTGAACTCAAGAGACTCAACAGTAGAGTCTTATCGATGCTAAGGTTTCACATACATAAGTGAGTAGAGCCGGGTCAATCAATGCAATCACAATAGTATCAAAGAGAGTAAAAGTACCTGATAACGTCAGGAGGATGCCTCCTCTCGTATGCTGGATGGCATATGCTCTAGCAGAGCATCGGTCTCTTGACGGACGGGCCAGACAGAGGCTCCTCTCTGATTACCACCCCTACCTCCAGAGATTCTCTGGGCCTACTCTCCAATTGTTGCTCCACTAGGTCTTGCACCTCATGCCTTATTCCTCTCATCTAGCTCCGTGCAATCTCTAATGAAGTGGTCCTTCAACCTGCATCCATACAGTGCTCTATTAAATGATTTCTTACCCAACATTCACCTAGGTGTCGCCTTCCACATTGGGGGTATTCAGTCTCTCTTGACGATTATTGCTCACACTAGCTAATCAAGTAGCTCTGAGTCCGCCAATGGTCGGCTCTAATGGAAATTCCCGCAATGTCCTCGACTTACCTGGTGTCCTCCTCTAACCTCTTTACAGCCGAGAACGGAGCTTTACTCGCCGATCTTTACGGTAATCTCTTGCTTCAAATTCATTCTCTTCTTCTCCTCCCAAGTTCTTCCGCCTTTGTGCTCGCTCGACTAGTGTCACGTAACTCCTTTATCTCCAAAATTCTACTAGTAACTTTAACTCTTCATTCAATCCTTCTTCAAATCTTTTGCACATCGCAACCTCATCAGCCACACACTCCGAGCATACCGACTAAGTCTTATTTAACTCATGTTCAGATTCGATACGGCCATCCGCCTTGCTTGAGTTCCAAGAATTCTTTACGCTTCTCGATCGATGAACTGCTGACTAATGTATTTCTTTCAAATTTGATTGGAAGAAATCCTAAGTAACTCTGCTCATTTGGGACTATGGAAATTAAAGTCCTCCACCAATAGTAAGTCGAGTCTCAAGAATGATATAGCACACTTAAGACATTCGTCGTGTGCATGATACTCATCTAACACTCTAATGGTGTTATCGAGTTGTAACTCTACTTTTCAAGATCATCAAGAATTATGGCCTTGAACTCCTCGGCCCCACGCTTCCTAATCAAGTCCACAGTGGTTTACTCATTTCACAGATCAAGAATCGGAGGCATTGTGGCTCTTGGGGTGGAGTATTTAAATTCGGAATGGTTGGACAGCCGGTTGGTTCGCATATGCGCGACTCCACTCATTCATCATAGTGAAGAAGGCTTGTTTCACTTCTTCATTTTGATTATTCGCGGATGACCGAGGCTCAACAGCGGTGTCCTCTTGCAGGAGCAGCCGCTACACTTTCAACGCTATCCGCCAAGGGTCTCTCTACCCCGGTTCCATCGCTAATCAAAACAAAAATTTCAACCGTCAAGTCATCACATTATTAAGCACTATCAATTTGGCATGTATAGCTAGACTCACACGCGCTTATGGTAGTCCTAGAACCGACTAAACCATAGCTCGATACCAATAAAATTGTAACATTTCTAACTCGTGATCGACGCCGTGTCGGACATTTAGGGGTTAACGACAAATCCTCTTAAAGTACCGACCAATTTGGCATTTCTGGACAGGCTGGAAAACTGCGTCACCGTCGCCTTAAAAATCATATCTCGAGTTCCAAAACTCGAAACTGGTTTCGTAAATTTTCCTGAATTTAGACTCATATACCCATCCATGGATTTATTTTTAGAATTTTGGTTGGGCCAATTGGTACAGTTTATTAGTTAAAGTCACCCATGTTACAGGGATCGACTGCTCTGACCTCCGCGCGTTACAACTTGAATATCTTTCTGTACAGGGCTTTAATACTGGTGCCGTTTGTTTCTAATGAAACTAGACTCAAAATGGAATCTGTACATATAAGGCATGACTCCTAATTCTTTCTGGATAATTTATGGTAAATTTTCAAAGTCGCGACAGGGGACCCAGAAATCGTTCTGGCCCTGTCTCACGAGAACTTTAATATCTCCCAGTATACTGCTCATATGGTCGTTTCTGTTTCGTCCATATAAAATAGATTCATCAAGGATCAGTTCCATAATTTACTCACTATTTAATTCTACTTCTACTATTTTTAGTGATTTTCAATCTCATCTCACTGCTGCTGTCCGCAACAGTTACTGCAGTAGACTATGCCAATTTCATGAATTTTTCCTTGGCCTTAATCATCCATCATACATGACACAAATTATGGCCACCTTAACAAAATTTGAGTTTCTAAGACTCGTGGCTATAGGTTCTAGCATCCCACTCGACGACCACATAGGCCATTTTCACATGGCTTAAAGTTTACAACCCACAATTCGACAAAATATAATAGCCTATACATGCCAAATGTTCTTCAACAACAAAAACAATACCACAAGATTTCAGCCGTGTGATGACTTCAACGACGGTTCCGAGCACGCAACAACACGAGTCCAAGAGACCTAAAATGGGTGACAAGAAAACACCGAGTGAGTTTACAACTCAGTAAGTCATAAGCATTCGCCAATCCATCGATAAAGTTACTACTACATGTACAACAAATGAGGCTAGGTACTCATCCATATCGAATCTATACTATAATACCTCTGACCTTTCTGGTCCAATCTCGCACTAATTCATACATCCACATTTCATATTCTACACAACAAGATAATCAAGCATTTTTACACATTAACTCATTTTCCAGCACAACCATACAATTTCAATCATCACATAGATTTAAGGCTTACCAAATTCAACCCCAAGCATGAACGATACCTATTCGCCATGAGCTCAAGGTACTTACCCGATCCGCTGTCCATACTCACTGATGGAGACACACCTCCATATAATTGTTCGATTGAGATATTTATATATATATATAGAGTACGCACATACAAGGCTTAATACTGATTTCGCACACTTAGTGCCATGCGATTTAAGCTCTGCACACATAGTGCCATGCCCTTCGAGCTCGCATAACTTAGTGCCATATATTTCCAGCATGCACACTTAGTGCCATATATTTTCAGCACGCACACTTAGTGCCAATCTCGCCACCGCATACACGTATTGTTCAAGACACTTAGTGCCGAAGCAAACTTTCTACACATTTCACTATTTCTTTTACATTCAACAATTGTCATCACTCCATACACATACATTTTCATTTATATATATATATCATCCCATTAAACACAATTGCATAAATTTTACAATCATTTAAGCAATATCAAATACGTGCTTAATGACTTACCTCGTGTTGGGTAAAATAGTTCCAAGTCGGCTACTCGATGACCTTCGCCTTCCCTTGCTTGATTCTCCTTCTTTAACTCCTTGAGCTTAATCAATAAATCACTAGTTTAACCATCTTGCTAAACATTCATAATTCAACTACACATGCATATGTATGCTTGTATATTCGCAACTATTCTTACTAATCGCCCATTTGGTCGATTATACACCTAACCGAATATGCACCAAAACTTGATTCAACATTACCTACATACTCACTTTAATGGCCAAATATATATATATGTACAATGTCAACTAACATCTTTTAATCACCTAATTTCATCTCATGAACATTTAATCAAATTTTCCCAATCTAGCATATATTTTCACATCCATTTGTAACATCATGTACAAACACATATACACATATATCAAAACACAAATTTTACCTATCATGCAACAAGCATAAATCGACTTATGAGCATGCCATGGCCGAATACATCCCACACCATCCCCTTTCAATTTTTTGGTCATGGTTAAACAAAGAAAACTCCATGTCTTACTCAAGAATGCTAAAAGAAATTTCAAGAGTAGTCAATCCATCATTACATGTATCATCAACAAGCTTCACATTTAGCATGCAATGGCTTTAACACAATATCAACTTGGCCAAATACCATTTCCATGGCATAACAAGGATTTGAACCATGGGCTAACATGAACATCAAGTTAGCAACTAAAACATGCATGAATCTCATGACACAACCTCAAACATACCTTAATCTTGACACAAGTATGACCAAATCTCCTTCTAGTTCTCTTCTAAACCAAGCATGAAGCAAAAATCCTTCCTTTTTCCCTTAGTATTTTCAGCCAAGATTTTGAGAATGGATGAACAATTTTTTTCCTTTCTTTTCCTCTACTCACTAAGAACAAAGGGGGCATCCATGCTCATTTTTTTTCATTTCTTTATTTTTTCACATAATCCACTAACTAAACATGTTGGAAACATGTTCCTTGCCCATATTCTTGTCATGGCCGGCCACTCACCTTAGGAAGTGGGTTATTTGACATGCAAGGACAACTATTTTCCCACATGTATTAATAGGCCACCTTACAATTGCTTAGCACATTTCTAAATTTTCTCACATAAGTCCTATTTGATAAAAATTCACTTACTATTAACAAAATCCAAACACTAAATTTTCACACATGCATATATACATATAATGAGCATCAATTATGATGGTTAATTATTATTATGACTCGGTTTGGTGGTCCCTAAACCACTTTCCGACTAGGGTCGATTTAGGATGTCACAACTCTCCCCACTTAGAAATTTTCGCCCCAAAATCTTACCCAGAATAGGCTCGTATCGCTTCTTTCATAGAGTCCTCAAGTTCCCAAGTGGCTTCTTCCATTCCGTGTTTATGCCACAACACCTTCACTAACTGGATTTTCCTATTGCGCAACTCTTTTACTTCACGCCTCATAATGCGAACCTGCCTCTTCATAGCTCAAATTAGGTGAATCTCAATCAGATGGAGCAATTACGCGCGATGGATCGCACCTATATCGTCAAGCATCGAGACATGAAAACGCTAGAATCCTTTCGAGCTCGGGGGCAAAATTAATCGATATGCGATCGCCCAACTCGCTCGGATACTTCATATGGCCCGATAAACTTTGACTCAATTTGCCCTCACGACCAAATCTAAGCACCTTCTTCCAAGGTGAAACTTTGAGAAAGACCTTGTCTCCAACCCGATATTCAATATCTTTTCTTTTCAAACCAGATACGACTTTTGGCCATCCCAAGCGCCTTTCAAACTTTCACGAATTACTCAACTTTTGCTCGCATCCTTAACCAAATCAACCTCAAGAATTTACCTTCACTAAGTTCACCAGATAATGGGGTACAGCATTTACGATCGTGATAAAGCCTCGTAAGGCGCCATCTTAATACTTGATTGAAAGCTATTGTTGTAGGCTTAATTCAATCAAAGGTAAATACTGCTCCCATGAACCACTAAACTCAAGGATGCAACATCTCAACATATCCTCGAGTATTTGAATTATCCGCTCGATTGACCATCGGTTTGGGGATGAAAAGCTGCTAAAATGCGATTGGTACCCAAAGCATCTTGCAATTTCTTCCAAAATCGCGACGTAAATCTTGGGTCTCTATCCGACACGATAGAAATAGGCACTTCGTAATCTCACAACTGAGAAACGACAATTCCGCTTAATTTGTCCATTGAAAAATCCGACGACGGGATAAAGTGAGCCGACTTAGTTAGTCTATCGACAACCACCCAAATCGCATCCTTCTTACTCACCGACAATGGCAAGTCGGATAAAGTCCATTGTGACTCGATCCCATTTCCATTCGTATCATGATCGGTCAAGTAATCCCGATGGCACTTGATGTTCCGCTTTCACTTGTTGACATATCGACACCTTGAAACAAATTCGTAAATGTCTCGCTTACACCGGCCACCAAAATGGCGCTTTGTGTCATTGTACATTTTAGTACTACCCGTGGATTGACATTCGACTACAATGGGCTTCATTTAGAATTATCGAAATAAGTTCAATTCTTTGAAACACATGCATTTACTTCAACCTCAAACAATCGTCATCATCAATTTGAAACTCGATTCCTTGTTCGTAACACACTCAAATTTCTGCTTTGCAAGCAACTCCTCATCAACTTTCTCGAGCTTCCCGAATTTGATGAGCCAACAATGGTTTGGCCTTTAATTCGCTACTAAACACATTGTCGGGTAGAATAGACAAGTGTACATTCATCGTCAGAAGCAAACAAAGGATTTTAACTTAAGGCATCCGCAACCACATTGGCCTTTCCCGTGATAATCAATAACGAAGTTCATAATCTTTAACAACTCGAGCCATCGCTTTTGTCGCAGATTTAAGTCTCTTTGAGTCATCAAATATTTGAGACTTTTGTGATCCGAATACACTTGGCACTTCTCACCAAATAAGTAATGTCGCCATATCTTTAAGGCGTAATACGATGGCGCGCAATTCGAGGTCATGGGTTGGATAATTTTCTCATGTGGCTTTAATTGTCTCGACGATAGGCCACAACTCAATTCTTCTTGCATCAATACGCAACCTAACCCAAGTAGGGAGGCATCACTATAGATGACAAACTCTTTGCCGATTCGGCAGCATTAGAACCGAGCTTTCACAAATGGGTTTTCAATTGGTCGAAACTTTTCCGACACTTTTCCGCCCATTCAAATTTGACATCTTTCTGCAGCTTTGTCATGGGTGTGGCTATCATCGAGAATCCTTTCACAAACCGTTTGTGAGTAACCTGCAAGCCCCCAAAAGCTCCTAACTTCTGTAATATTCCTTGGAGGTTTCCAATTGACTATGGTCGAAATTTTGTTCAGTCCACCTCGACACCCGATGCGACACCACGCGCCCCAAAAAGCTAACCTCTTTCAACCAAAATTCACATTTATCTAACTTTATGATAATCGCTATCTCATAAGATTTGCAACACTAGCCTCAGTGTTCAAAGATGTTCAGCCATCTTTCTAATAGACCAAAATGTCATCGATAAATACAACTACGAACCCATCCAAGTATGGCCTGAAAATTCTATTCATTAAATCCATAAACACCGCAGGGGCATTAGTGAGCCCAAACGGCATCACCAAGAATTCAGAGTGACCGCACTCGCTCTAAAAGCGTTTTGGGTATGTCCGATTTCTAACCTCAACCGATAGTACCCCACCTCAAATCTATCTTTGAAAACACCGAGGCTCCCTTTAATTGATCAAACAAATCGCCAATTCGTGGCAATGGATATTTATTCTTTATCGCCACTTTATTGAGTTGATTTATAGTCGATGCACAACCTCATGGTTCCGCCTTCTTCTTCACAAACAATACAAAGCGCCTCTATGGAGAAAAACTCTCACGAGTTTAAACCTCTATCCGGCAATTCTGCAATTGAACCTTCAATTCCTTTAATTCGCTAATGCCATACGACACGGGCTATTGAAATCGGGCGAGTACCCTGCACAACTTCGATGTCAATTCCACTTCGAACCGTGGCAATCCCAGAACTCCTCAGAAAAACATCCAATACTCACAAACCACCGTACCGATTCGAGTTTCTTTCCGCCTTTTTACTCCCAAACACATACGCAAGGTATGTTTCACACCCTTTTCACATATCTTCGAGCCATAGAAGATATTATTGTCGGCACCTTTTAAATCAAGAGACTGACACTGACTACCTCATTATTTGCACTCCTCAAATTAATGGTTTTCCTTTGCGTACCAATTAATCGATCATGTATGGTCACCAATCCATACCAAGAATAACATCGAATTCATGAAATGGTAGAAGCATCGATCGGGCCGAAAAACAGATTCTCGAATTATTAGGGGGCATCTTGCACACTTTATCATCAAGCACGATTGACCCAAAGGGTTTGACACTGATACGAAACTCAAGAGACTCAACAGTAGAGTCTTATCGGGATGCTAAGGTTTCACATACATATGAGTGAGTAGAGCCGGGGTCAATCAATGCAATCACAATAGTATCAAAGAGAGTAAAAGTACCAAAGGATAACGCTGGGGGAGGATGCCTCTCGCGTATGGATGGCATATGCTCTAGCAGAGCATCGGTCTTGACGGACGGTCAGATTAGAGGCTCTCTCCGATTACCACCCCTACCTCCAGAGATTCTCTGGGCCTACTCTCCACTGCTGCTCCACTAGGTCTTGCACCTTGGCGCCTTATTCCTCTCATCTAGCTCCGCAATTCTAATGAAGTGGTCCTTCAACCGCATCCATAATAAAGCCCTATTAATGTATTTTACCCCAACATTCACCTAGGTGTCGCCTTCCACATTGGGGGCATTCTGTCTCTTTGACGATTATTGCCCACACTAGCTATCAAGTAGCTCGAGTCCGGCCAATGGTCTGCTCTAATGGAAATTCCCATATGTCTCGACTTACCGTGTCCTCCCCGAATCCTCTTTACAGCCGAGAACGGAGCTTTACTCACGATCTTTTTACGGTAATCTCTTGCTTCAAATTCAGCCTTCTTCTTCTCCTCCCAAGTTCTTCCGCTTTGCAGTTCTCGCTCGACTAGTGTCACTAACTCCTTTATCTCCAAAATTCCCACTAGTAACTTTAACTCTTCATTCAATCCTTCTTCAAATCTTTTGCACATCGCAACCTCATCAGCCACACACTAATTGAGCATACCGACTAAGTCTACTTAACTCATGTTCAGATTCAGATACGGCCATCCTTTGCTTGAGTTCCAAGAATTCCTTACGCTTCGATCGATGAACTGTTGACTAATGTATTTCTTTCAAATTCGGATTGGAAGAAATCCCAAGTAACTCTGCTCATTTGGGACTATGGAAATTAAAGTCCTCCACCAATAGTAAGTCGAAGTCTCGCGAATAAGGATATAGCACACTTAAGACATTCGCCGTGTGCATGATACCATCTAACACTCTAATGGTGTTATCGAGCCGTAACTCGCCTTTTCTAAGATCATCAAGAATTATGGCCTTGAACTCCTCGGCCCCACGCTCCTAATCAAGTCCACAGTGGTTTACTCAAATCACAGATCAAGAATCGGAGGCATTGCGGGCTCTTGGGGTGGAGTATTTAAATCGGGAATGGTTGGACAGCCAAGTTGGTTCTGGCATATTATGCTACTCCACTCATTCATCATAGTGAAGAAGGCTTGTTTCGCCTCTTCATTTTGATTATTCATGATGATCGAGGCTCAACAAAGGTGTCCTTGCATGCAGAGCAGCCGCTACACTTTCAACGCCATCCGCCAAGGGTCTTCTACCCCGGTTCCATCGCTAATCAAAACAAAAATTTCAACCGTCAAGTCATCACATTATTAAGCACTATCAATTTGGCATGTATATTAGATTTCACACGCCGCTTATGGTAGTCCTAGAACCGACTAAACCATAGCTCCGATACTAATAAAATTGTAACACTCTAACTCGTGACCGATTGACCGTGTCGGACACGTAGGGTTAACGAGACAAATCCTCTTAAAGTACCACCAATTTCATTTCTGGACAGGCTGGAAAACTGCGTCACCGTCGCCTTAAAATCATATCTCGAGTTCCAAAACTCGGAAACTGGTTTCGTAAATTTTCCTGAATTTAGACTCATATACCCATCCATGGATTTATTTTAGAATTTTGGTTGGGCCAATTGGTACAGTTTATTAGTTAAAGTCACCCATGTTACAGGGATCGACTGCTCTGACCTCCGCGCGTTACAACTTGAATATCTTTCTGTACAGGGCTTTAATACTGGTGCCGTTTGTTTCTAATGAAACTAGACTCAAAATGGAATCTGTACATATAAGGCATGACTCCTAATTCTTTCTGGATAATTTATGGTAAATTTTCAAAGTCGCGACAGGGGACCCAGAAATCGTTCTGGCCCTGTCTCACGAGAACTTTAATATCTCCCAGTATACTGCTCATATGGTCGTTTTGTTTCGTCATATAAAAATAGATTCATCAAGGATCAGTTCCATAATTTACTCACTATTTAATTCTACTTCTACTATTTTTAGTGATTTTCAATCTCATCTCACTGCTGCTGTCCGCAACAGTTACTGCAGTAGACTATGCCAATTTCATGAATTTTTCCTTCGCCTTAATCATCCATCATACATGACACAAATTATGGCCACCTTAACAAAATTTGAGTTTCTAAGACTCGTGGCTATAGGTTCTAGCATCCCACTCGACACCACATAGGCCATTTTCACATGGCTTAAAGTTTACAACCCACAATTCGACAAAATATAATAGCCTATACATGCCAAATGTTCTTCAACAACAAAAACAATACCACAAGATTTCAGCCGGTGTGATGACTTCAACGACGTGTCCGAGCACGCAACAACACGAGTCCAAGAGACCTAAAATGGGTGACAAGAAAACACCGAGTGAGTTTACAACTCAGTAAGTCATAAGCATTCGCCAATCCACCGATAAAGTTACTACTACATGTACAACAAATGAGGCTAGGTACTCGGCCCATATCGAATCTATACCATAATACCCTGACCTTTCGTCCAATCTGCACCAATTCATACATCCACATTTCATATTCTACACAACAAGATAATCAAGCATTTTTACACATTAACTCATTTTCCAGCACAACCATACAATTTCAATCATCACATAGATTTAAGGCTTACCAAATTCAACCCCAAGCATGAACGATACCTATTCGCCATGAGCTCAAGGTACTTACCCGATCCGCTGTCCATACTCACTCGATGGAGACACACCTCCATATAATTGTTCGATTGAGATATTTATATATATATATAGAGTACGCACACAAAGGCTTAATACTCGATTTCGCACACTTAGTGCCATGCGATGGTTTCGCACATAGTGCCATGCCCTTCGAGCTCGCACACTTAGTGCCATATATTTCCAGCATGCACACTTAGTGCCATATATTTCCAGCACGCACACTTAGTGCCAATCTCACCACCGTGACACACGTGATTGTTCGACACTTAGTGCCGAAAAGCAAACTTTCTACACATTTCACTATTTCTTTTACATTCAACAATTGTCATCACTCCCACACATACATTTTCATTTATATATATATATCATCCCATTAAACACAATTGCATAAATTTTACAATCATTTAAGCAATATCAAATACGTGCTTAATGACTCTACCTCGTGTTGGGTAAAATAGTTCCAAGTCGGCTACCGATGACCTTCGCTTTCCCTTGCTTGATTCTCCTTCTTTAACTCCTTGAGCTTAATCAATAAATCACTAGTTTAACCATCTTGCTAAACATTCATAATTCAACTACACATGCATATGTATGCTTGTATATTCGCAACTATTCTTACTAATCGCCCATTTGGTCGCATTATACACCTAACCGAATATGCACCAAAAACTTGATTCAACATTACCTACATACTCACTTTAATGGGTCAATATATATATATGTACAATGTCAACTAACATCTTTAATCACCTAATTTCATCTCATGAACATTTAATCAAATTTTCCTAATCTAGCATATATTTTCACATCCATTTGTAACATCATGTACAAACACATATACACATATCAAAACACAAATTTTACCTATCATGCAACAAGCATAAATCGACTTATGAGCATGCCATGGCTCAATACATCCCACACCATCCCCTTTCAATTTTTGGTCATGGTTAAACAAAGAAAACTCCATGTCTTACTCAAGAATGCTAAAAGAAATTTCAAGAGTAGTCAATCCATCATTACATGTATCATCAACAAGCTTCACATTTAGCATGCAATGGCTTTAACACAATATCAACTCCTTGGCCAAATACCATTTCCATGGCATAACAAGGATTTGAACCATGGCTAACATGAACATCAAGTTAGCAACTAAAACATGCATGAATCTCATGACACAACCTCAAACATACCTTAATCTTGACACAAGTATGACCAAATCTCCTTCTAGTTCTCTTCTAAACCAAGCATGAAGCAAAAATCCTTCCTTTTTCCCTTAGTATTTTCAGCCAAGATTTTGAGAATGGATGAACAATTTTTTTCCTTTCTTTTTTCCTCTACTCACGGCAACAAAGGGGGCATCCATGCTCATTTTTTTTTTCATTTCTTTATTTTTTCTACATAATCCACTAACTAAACATGTTGGAAACATGTTCCTTGCCCATATTCTTGTCATGGCACGCCACTCACCTTAGGAAGTGGGTTATTTGACATGCAAGGACAACTATTTTCCCACATGTATTAATAGGCCACCTTACAATTGCTCAGCACATTTCTAAATTTTCTCACATAAGTCCTATTTGATAAAAATTCACTTACTATTAACAAAATCCAAACACGAATTTTCACACATGCATATATATATATAATGAGCATCAATTATGATGGTTAATTATTATTATGACTTTGCTTTGGTGGTCCCAAACCACTTTCCGATCTAGGGTCGATTTAGGATGTCACAACTCTCCCCACTTAGAAATTTTCGGCCCTAAAATCTCTTACCTAAGAATAGGCTTCGTATCGCTTTCATAGAGTCCTCAAGTTCCCAAGTGTATTTCTTCCATTCTCGTTTATGCCACAACACCTTTACTAACGGGATTTTCCTATTGCGCAACTCTTTTACTTCACGCCTCATAATGCGAACCGGTGCCTCTTCATAGCTCAAATTAGGTCAATCTCAATCTCGTATGGAGCAATTACGCATGCGATGGATCGATCTATATCGTCAAGCATCGAGACATGAAAACGCTAGAATCCTTTCGAGCTCTGGGGCAAAATTAATCGATATGATCGCCCAACTCGTCGGGATATTTCATATGGCCCGATAAACCTCGGACTCAATTTGCCCTCACGACCAAATCTAAGCACCTTCTTCCAAGGTGAAACTTTGAGAAAGACCTTGTCTCCAACCTCGATATTCAATATCTTTTCTTTTCAAATCCGCATACGACTTTTGGCGCATCCGGCGTTTTTCAAACTTTCACGAATTACTCGAACTTTTTGCTCGCATCCTAATAACCAAATCAACCTCAAGAATTTACCTTCACTAAGTTCACCAGAATAATGGGGGTACGATTTATTTACGATCGTGATAAAGCCTCATAGGCGCCATCTTAATACTTGATTGAAAGCTATTGTTGTAGGCGTAATTCAATCAAAGGTAAATACTGCTCCATGAACCACTAAACTCAAGGATGCAACATCTCAACATATCCTCGAGTATTTGAATTATCCGCTCTGGATTGACCATCGGTTTGGGGATGAAAAGCTATGCTAAATGCAGCTTGGTACCCAAAGCATCTTGCAATTTCTTCCAAAATCGCGACGTAAATCTTGGGTCTCTATCCGACACGATAGAAATAGGCACCCCTGTAATCTCACAACTGAGAAACGATAATTCCGCTTAATTTGTCCATTGAAAAACCAGACGACGGGATAAAGTGAGTCGATTTAGTTAGTCTATCGACAACGACCCAAATCGTGATCCTTCTTACTCATCGACAATGGCGTCCTGACATAAAGTCCATTGTGACTCGATCCCATTTCCATTCGGGCATCATGATCGGTCAAGTAATCCCGATGGCACTTGATGTTCCGCTTCACTTGTTGACATATCGATAACCTTGAAACAAATTCGTAATGTCTCGTTTCACACCGGCCACCAAAATTACATGCTTCAAGTCATTGTACATTTTAGTACTACCTCGTGGATTGACATTCACTACAATGGGCTTCATTTAGAATTATCAAAATAAGTTCCGAATTCTTTGGAACACACAGACGACTTATCAACCTCAAACAATCGCCATCATCAATTTGAAACTCGATTCCTTGTTCGTAATACACACACCACTTCGCTTTTGCAAGCAACTCCTCATCAACTTTCTCGAGCTTCCCGAATTTGATGAGCCAACAATGGTTTGGCCTTTAATTCGCCACTAACACATTGTCTAGTAGAATAGACAAGTGTACATTCATCGTCAGAAGCAAACAAGTGATTTCACGATTTAAGGCATCCGCAACCACATTGGCCTTTCCCGTGATAATCAATAACGAAGTTCATAATCTTTTAACAACTCGAGCCATCGCCTTTGTCGCAGATTTAAGTCTCTTTGAGTCATCAAATATTTGAGACTTTTGTGATCCGAATACACTTGGCACTTCTCACCAAATAAGTAATGTCGCCATATCTTTAAGGCTAATACGATGGCACCCAATTCGAGGTCATGGGTTGGATAATTTTTCATGTGGCTTTAATTGTCTCGGACGATAGGCCACAACTCGACCTTCTTGCATCAATACGCAACCTAACCCAAGTAGGGAGGCATCACTATAGATGACAAACTCTTGCCGATTCGGGCAGCATACTAGAACCGAGCTTTACAAATGGGTTTTCAATTGGTCGAAACTTTTCTCGACACTTTTCCGTCCATTCAAATTTGACATCTTTTCAAGCTTTTGTCATGGTGTGGCTATCATCGAGAATCCTTTCACAAACCGCTTAAGTAGTAACCGCAAGCCCCAAAAAGCTCCTAACTTGTAACATTCCTTGAGGTTTCCAATTGACTATGGCCAAATTTTGTTCAGTCCACCTTCGACACTTGGATGCGGACACCACGCGGTCCCAAAAAGCTAACCTTTTCAACCAAAATTCACATTTACCGAACTTTGCGATAATCGCTATCTCATAAGATTTGCAACACTAGCCTCAGTGTTCAAAGATGTTCGGGCCATCTTTCGAATAGACCAAATGTCATCGATAAATACAACTACTTAACCGATCCAAGTATGGCCTAAAATTCTATTCATTAAATCCATAAACACCGTAGGGCATTAGTGAGCCCAAACGGCATCACCAAGAATTCAGAGTGAACTGCACTCGCTCTAAAAGCGTGTTTTGGTATGTCCGATTTCTTGACCTCAACCGATAGTATTTCGACCTCAAATCTATCTTTGAAAACACCGAGGCTCCTTTAATTGATCAAACAAATCACAATTCGTGGGTAATGGATATTTATTCTTTATCGCTACTTTATTGAGTTGACGATAGTCGATGCACAACCTCATGGTTCCGCCCTTCTTCTTCACAAACAATACAAAAGGCCCATGGAGAAAAAACTCCTACGAGCGAAAACTCTATCCGTCAATTTTGCAATTGAACCTTCAATTCCTTGAATTCCGCTAATGCCATACGACACGGGCTATTGAAATCGCCACGACGAATTCGCAGACAACTTCGGCGTCAATTCCACTTCTAACCTTTGGCAATCCTTAACTCCTCAGAAAACATCCAATACTCACAAACCACTCGTACCGATTCGAGTTTCTTTCCGCCTTTACTCCCCAAACACATACGCAAGGTATGTTTCACACCCCTTTTTCACATATCTTCGAGCGTCATGTAAGATATTATTGTGGCACCTTTAAATCAAGAGACTGACCCTGACTACCTCATTATTTGCACCTCAAATTAATGGTTTTCCTTTGCGTACCACCATCGTGATCATGTACTGGTCACCAATCCATACCAAGAATAACATCGAATTCATGAAATGGTAGAAGCATCGATCGGGCGCTAAAATGTGATTCTCGAATTATTAGGGGCATCTTGCACACTTTATCAATAAGCACGATTGACCCAAAGGGTTTGACACCTGAATTATTTAACTCCAGAGACTCAACAGTAGAGTCTTACCGATGCTAAGGTTTCACATACATATGAGTGAGTAGAGCCGGGTCAATCAATGCAATCAATAGTATCAAAGAGAGTAAAAGTACCATTGATAACGCTGAGAGGATGCCTCTCTCATGCGGATGGCATATGCTCTAGCAGAGCACGGTCTCTGGACGGACTACCGATTAGAGGCTCCTTCTATTACCACCCCTACTCCAGAGATTCTCTGGGCCTACCTCCATTGGTCGCTCCACCAGGGTCTTGCACCTTCCGGCTTATTCCTCTCATCTAGCTCCCGCAATCTCTAATGAAGTGGTCCTTCGAACCGTGATCCATAAAAAGCCCTATTAATGCATTCTACCCCAACATTCACCTAGGTGTCGCCTTCCACATTGGGGTATTCTGTGTCTCTCTTGACGATTATTGCCCACACTAGCTATCGAAGTAGCTCTGAGTCCCGTCAATGGCTCTGCCTCTAATGGAAATTCCTGCACGCGTCTCGATTTCATCGTGTCCTCCCTAACTCTTTTGCCACCGAACTGAGCTATTACTCGCCGATCTTTTACTGTAATCTCTTGCTTCAAATTCAAATTCTTCTTCTTCCCCTCCCAAGTTCTTCCGCTTTTGCGTGCCTGTTTCGACTAGTGTCACGTAACTCCTTTATCTCCAAAATTCCACTAGTAACTTTAACTCTTCATTCAATCCTTCTTCAAATCTTTTGCACATCGCAACCTCATCAGCCACACACTCCCGAGCATACCGACTAAGTCTTATGAACTCCATGTTCGAGATTCGTGATACTGGCCATCCCGCCTGCTTGAGTTCCAAGAATTCCTTACGCTTCGATCGATGAACCGTTGACTAATGTATTTCTTTTCAAATTCGATTGGAAGAAATCCCAAGTAACTCATTCATTTGGGACTATGGAAATTAAAGTCCTCCACCAATAGTAAGCTCGAGTCTCTCGAATAAGGATATAGCACACTTAAGACATCTCGCCGGTGTATGACAGCTTCTCTATCTAATTTAATGGTGTTATCGAGCCGTAACTCCTGGCTTTTTCTATCATCAAGAATCTATGGCCTTG
>NW_026440529.1:12500-17500 GCF_025698485.1 Gossypium arboreum
ATAAATATGAAATAAAAAGAAATCGACTGTTCCAATTTCATCTCTATCGAATTTTAATATCAGAATAGTGGATATAGTCACGATTCAATGGGTTAGATCCACTTACTTTTTCTTTTGTTGATTTCTAATCTTTACAATTCTTTACAATGGATTTGATTGGAATAATCTAATTCAAAATCAAAACAAAATAGAAATATATATTTGTCGCTTCAAGAGACGGCTTATCATTATTCATTATAATTTCAACTTTCTTTTAGAATTACTCTACTCTAACTCATTAGAATAATAACTTATTAGAGTTAAATTATACAATTTCTAATTCAATTATTATACATATACAGTTGGGTTTTATTACCAATAAAAACAACATCCCTAGTATTCAATATGAATACTACCATTTCATAGGAGTTTTATGAAAAAAAAAAGTCAAAAGCCCCTTATCGGATTTGAACCGATGACTTACGCCTTACCATGGCGTTACTCTACCACTGAGTTAAAAGGGCGGTTCGATTCAATTACTGAATGAATTAGTAGACGGATAAGATCTATTTATATATATATAAGTATATGCAGTAGACTCATAGTGGCTAGTAGCTCTCAGGAATGAGAATTCTAATTTACTTAACGTGTAGAGGGTAAAATGGTTTTATTGGTATTGGGTTTGATAAATATCAATGCAATGAATTGTTTCAAGGCCAATCATAATTGGCTTATCAGAACAGAACGAAATTCATTTATTTGATTAATACAGGTACCTTAGCAATTCGACATAGATCCAATCTATTTTATCGAAACATGTGATGAAGGGATTTGCTTTGTCCACCGAACCCAATTTTTAGTTTTTAGAAAAAAAAACACACACACATAATTTTCGATAACTTCTTGCTGCCTCTTCCAAAATTCCCGATTTACTTTTTGTTAATTTACCGGCTTAGTGTGAGATAGAAACATGCCTGTCTCGTCGTAATAATGAGTGAATCAATGAATGAAAGTGGAAAAAATGAAGGTTAACTCCCTTTTTTATGTTTATGTTAAACCAATCACTGATCTTATACTTTGTATTATTAATATAATCTAGTTTCTTTTTATAATATCTATTTATTTCTATTTTTATAATATCTATTTATTTCTAATAAATATTTATATAATAGATTGAATTTATCTAATTTATTTCTATATCGAATAGAGTGGCGATGAATGATTTACTGAGTATAAATCGTGAATCTAAAATGGAAAATCATAAAAGATGGAAAAAGCTCTCGGCTCTAGTCATTCCATTATATTGACAATTTCAAAAAACTGCTCATACTATGAGCATAGTATGGTCGCGGTCAGGCAAGTATGCCCCCATCGTCTAGCGGTTCAGGACACCTCTCTTTCAAGGAGGCAGCGGGATTCGACTTCCCCTGGGGGTAGGGTACTACGAAAGGAAGTTGATCATGGATTATCAATAAACCTAGAATTGATTCTTCCTGGGTCGATGCCCGAGCGGTTAATGGGGACGGACTGTAAATTCGTTGGCAATATGTCTACGCTGGTTCAAATCCAGCTCGGCCCAATAATTCGCTGATCCGCCATAACCTAAAATGCCCATTTTTTGTATTTTGTTTTCCCGAAAAGCCAAACAAAAAAATTAGGGAAGAATAAAAAAAGTCCAATTTTGTGATATATCCATCCCTACCGCTATTTGTTTTTTATTTTGTTCTATTTATTTAGTTGTTCCCATAAATTATGACCTTGATAACGCTCTAGATTCATATCAGGATCATTAAATAGAAAGTTTAATGAAAAGAAAAAGAGTAAAGTAAACAAAAAAGAAGACTCTTTTTTGTTTTCATTTTCAAATTGATTATTGATCGATTTATTTGGCAATAACGAAAGGATTCCTAGTAACTAGTAATCCGCGTCGCTCTCACTCAAAGTGCATACCCGTATGGATATCAATATATTACTCGCGCCTTTGTTTGTTACAACCCGGCTTCGAATCTAAAATCTAAATAGAAAATGGCTTGAATGAAATCATAAGACTATCTCTGTTGTACACTTTTCTTTATTTCCCTGGGATTGTAGTTCAATTGGTCAGAGCACCGCCCTGTCAAGGCGGAAGCTGCGGGTTCGAGCCCCGTCAGTCCCGACGGATAAAATTTTAAAATACATCAATAGATCCCTCCGTTTTCTGTCAAAGGGGATACAAATGACAGAATTTCATTCCCAACGATATCTTTATCTTTTTTTTTATTTATTTTTTCCTTTCTCTTTTTTGTTGGGGTTTATTTGGAAACTATTTGTAAACGGTGAAAGTGGAAAAGCAGTCAGATGATACATCATCAGATGATTGTACAAGGAAGGCGGTAGATTATCGAAAAGAAAGGGTGGAAAAGAATATATATAAATAAAGGAATTCTTTTGATTGGACCAGGCATCACTTTTTGTATTCGGTGTGGATAAAAGATCTTCCTATGTTATACTATTCAATTCTCGACGGTGAATCGATTTGATAGCCTAGATATTGTTATTCATGATATTGATCCGATTCGATGTCATTGAAATGTAAGTCATTGCATTGAATTTACAAGCGACAAATTTATCATCTCTATGGGATTAAATCGAGTTATTGCGAAGTAAAAAAACAATGAAATTATGGAAGTAAATATTCTCGCATTTATTGCTACAGCGCTGTTCATTCTAGTTCCTACCGCTTTTTACTTATAATATACGTAAAACTGTCAGTCAAAGTGATTAATTTGAATGAAACTTGACTTTTATCAAGGAGTTAAGAAAAAAGGATTCAAATCTCACGTCTTAAATAAAATGAATGGACTAGAATCAGCAGTATCCTATAAAACTCGATAGTATGGTAGAAAAAATATGAATCTTTCTACCATACTATCTATATCTATTATTGTAATGTAGAAAGATACAAGCTTAATATAGATGAATCCACAATATGTATCTTCATACATGTCGATATCAATTAAAGATATGTACTGTACATAGTATCTCAATTTTATTTCTTCGCTTGATCTATTTTATTTGTGTTGATTTCAATTAATCTGAAATAATTGAAAGGCAAGTCTTACGATTTTATAATTCTTTCATTTCATGGATTTGATTTTTTTGGTGGATACCGAGATTCCTATTAAAATAATCAGAAATGAAGGAAAAATGGAATGGAATAGGCATATATTAATTAAATTAATAAAAAAAAAAAAACCAAGTAATCTTTTTTGAACATTCCAAAAAGTAATTCGTTGAGCAACTGACAGATGATCCAAAGAGTTCTATGGTAACTTTTCTTCGTATTTCGTTTCGAAAAAAGGGTATACCCTGCCGATTTTGAATTTAACTTCTTTGATCCATGATATGAAATGAGTCAATAAAGCATTTCATAAATGAAATTCAAATAAAACAGGGGGTAAGTGTCTAATATGTGACTACACTAAGGCAAGATCTTATTAAAATGAAATTAAATAAAAAAAAGACTTTTTTTTCTCTTTGAACAGTAAAGAGGAGGAAATAAAACAAGCAAATACAGAAAACAAAGGGGGTTCCTTGTCCCTCATTGTCCGTTCATAACTCTGGTAAGAGCTGGTTCATCAAAATAGAAAATTTAGGAAGAATTCTTTTTTTTTATTGCCTATCATCCGGATCCCTTTTACTTTCGAAATACGAACATGGGGATTATTGAAATGTTTATTTGATTTTGATTGAAAAGGTGTTATTCATAGAATACATTACTCCACTAGAATCCAAGAATTTCGAAATGAAGACTAATAAAATAGTTAAAATAAAAAAAGGCTTTGCAAAACGATCTAGAAAACAATTGATACGGTTTGATTCCTCAACCCCAATTAGGAGTACCCCTAGAGCCCACTTCTTCCCCATACTACGAGTGAAAGGGAAAATGTAAAGACTACCATTAAAGCAGCCCAAGCAAGACTTACTATATCCATGTGTATTATGTCCCCTATCTCTATGAATATGAAACAAATATGAAGGAATTCAATTTTTCCATTATTGTTCACTAATAATAGTGTAATTACTGGCGCAGAGTCAAAAAGAAAAGGGAATTGTGACACGCCACCGTTGATGAATCACTTCGATAAATCCGCTTATAACAAGCTCTTATATGATTTCGAGTAAAATCGAGAACCATTAAGCACAAGCAAAATGCGCAGTAACACTTTTGGAAGTATCAAAAGAATGTTACTCACATGTATCAATAATAAGACTTATTCTTTCTTTTGGTGTCCCTCATTAAGTAAAAGCCAATTATCTATCCAATCTAATATTAATTGGATGCCTGAACACTCAGAGACTTTCATCCGTCTGTATACAAAGTATCTTCCAACCCTTCTACAACCATTCATTAGTTAATTAGACACTCCCGTTATCCAATCTAATTCAAGACTCCTCTAGTAGCCACTCCATTAGTAAGGGGCTCCCATATCAAGATTTACTGATTCCTTCCACTACTTTAGTTTTCCTTGAATCCTAGACGTTAGGAGACGTTAGGATTTCGAGTTTTTGTTGATCAGGCGACACCCGGATTTGAACTGGGGAATAAGGATTTGCAGTCCCCGCCTTACCGCTCGGCCATGTCGCCAAAAGGTTACAAACAAAAAAAGGAGAGTATCTCCCTTTTCTTTTTCATTTTTAGATCGGATCCATACCTTCAATTGGTTATAGTATCTCAAGACACACAATATCTAAAACTTTCCTTTCTTTTCTATTGAAAAGAAAATGTGGATTCTCAGTTACAAAAGTAAAAATTCAGGACAAATAAATTGGAACCATTAACTATTGACTGCAAATTTATGGACGATTCTTCTTCACTTGTCTTTTCTAATGGTATAAGAAAATAAAACTGGATACATAACTAAATTGATTTTTTTTTCAATAAAAAAAAACTTTCTTAATTTCAAGTATATTATAATAATATAACAGCAATTATCAGTCTATGTAAACCCCAGAGCATAAGTTGTTACACAGTTATAGTT
>NW_026440529.1:22500-25000 GCF_025698485.1 Gossypium arboreum
AATAAAGAATTAAGAAAATCTAAATCAATAAAGAAGAATCAATCAATGAAATGTTTCTTGGAACTTGAGTAAAGAGTAGACCTTTTTGGGGGGGTTCTAGAATTTGAAAGCGAGAACTCCTTTACTTTATCTTTATTTGGTGTAACTACTTGAGCCGGATGAGAGGAAACTCTCATGTCCGATTTTGAGGGGGGGATCCCGCAGGGCCCTATCCTAATTTTTCTTTTGCTAGGCCCATCGCTAAAAAACCTACTTTCTTACGATTACGAGGTTCATTCGAATATGAAATTCAATCCTGGAAATACAGTATCCCACTTTTTTTTACTACCCAAGGTTTCGATACATTTCGAAGTCGCGAAATTTCTACCGGAGCAGGTGCTATTCGAGAACAATTAGCCGATCTAGATTTGCGAATTCTTATCGATTATTCGGTGGTAGAATGGAAAGAATTAGGAGAAGAAGGCCTCACGGGTAATGAATGGGAAGATCGAAAAATTGGAAGAAGAAAGGATTTTTTGGTTAGACGCATGGAATTGGCTAAGCATTTTATTCGAACAAATATAGAACCAGAATGGATGGTTTTATGTCTATTACCGGTTCTTCCTCCCGAGTTGAGACCGATCATTCAGATAGATGGGGGTAAACTAATGAGTTCGGATATTAATGAACTCTATAGAAGAGTTATCTATCGAAATAATACTCTTACCGATCTATTAACAACAAGTAGATCTACGCCAGGGGAATTAGTAATGTGTCAGGAAAAATTGGTACAAGAAGCCGTGGATACACTTCTTGATAATGGAATCCGCGGACAACCAATGAGGACGGTCATAATAAGGTTTACAAGTCGTTTTCAGATGTAATTGAAGGCAAAGAGGAAGATTTCGCGAGACTTTGCTTGGCAAACGAGTCGATTATTCAGGACGTTCTGTCATTGTTGTTGGCCCCTCACTTTCATTACATCGCTGTGGATTGCCTCGCGAAATAGCAATAGAGCTTTTCCAGACATTTGTAATTCGCGGTCTAATTAGACAACATCTTGCTCCGAACATAGGAGTTGCTAAGAGTAAAATTCGGGAAAAAGGGCCGATTGTATGGGAAATACTGCAAGAAGTTATGCGGGGACATCCTGTATTGCTGAATAGAGCGCCTACTCTGCATAGATTAGGTATACAGGCATTCCAACCTATTTTAGTGGAAGGACGCGCTATTTGTTTACATCCATTAGTTTGTAAGGGATTCAATGCAGACTTTGATGGGGATCAAATGGCAGTTCATGTACCTTTATCTTTAGAGGCGCAAGCGGAGGCTCGTTTACTTATGTTTTCTCATATGAATCTCTTGTCTCCAGCTATTGGGGATCCCATTTCCGTACCTACTCAAGATATGCTTATTGGGCTCTATGTATTAACGAGTGGGAATCGTCGAGGTATTTGTGCGAATAGGTATAATCCATGGAATCGAAAAAGCTATCAAAATGAAAGAATTGACGATAATAACTATAAGTCTACAAGGGAGCCTTTTTTTTGTAATTCCTATGATGCGATTGGAGCTTATAGGCAGAAAAGAATCAATTTAGATAGTCCTTTGTGGCTCCGGTGGCGACTAGAGCAATGCGTTATTGCTTCAAGAGAAGCTCCCATCGAAGTTCACTATGAATCTTCGGGTACCTATCATGAGATTTATGGACATTATCTAATAGTAAGAAGTTTAAAAAAAAAAATTCTTTGTATATACATTCGAACCACTGTTGGTCATATTTCTCTTTACCGAGAAATCGAAGAAGCTATACAAGGGTTTTTTCGGGCCTACTCATATGATACCCAATCATATGGTATCTAAGCTAAAAAATTCTATGACACCAATATGAATTCGGGTCTCTCCGGTTCAACTAGGACCCCAGTTCCTGACCCGACTTTCTACCAAAATCAAGATCGAGAAAAGGAAGTTTTCCAATCATTGACTCAAACCCATTGGCGAAGTCCACTCAGCGGAATAAGGGGGTATTTATGGCAGAACGGGCCAATCTGGTATTTCACAATAAAGTGATAGATGGAACTGCCATTAAACGACTTATTAGCAGATTAATAGATCACTTCGGAATGGCATATACATCACACATCCTGGATCAAGTAAAAGCTCTGGGTTTCCAGCAAGCCACTGCTACATCCATTTCATTAGGAATTGATGATCTTTTAACGATACCTTCTAAGGGATGGCTAGTCCAAGATGCTGAACAACAAAGTTTGATTTTGGAAAAACACCATCATTTTGGGAATGTACACGCGGTAGAAAAATTACGCCAATCAATTGAGATATGGTATGCTACAAGTGAATATTTGCGACAAGAAATGAATCCTAATTTTAGGATGACTGACCCGTTTAACCCAGTCCATATAATGTCTTTTTCAGGAGCTAGAGGAAATGCATCTCAAGTGCACCAATTAGTAGGTATGAGAGGATTAATGTCGGATCCCCAAGGACAAATGATCGATTTACC
>NW_026440529.1:30000-32500 GCF_025698485.1 Gossypium arboreum
GTTATCGCTGTTCGGAATCCACAAACCATTCCAACCGCCGGTCAAAATTTCTTCGAATATGTTCTTGAATTCATTCGAGACGTAAGCAAAACTCAGATTGGAGAAGAATATGGTCCATGGGTTCCCTTTATTGGAACTATGTTTCTATTTATTTTTGTTTCTAACTGGTCGGGTGCTCTGTTACCTTGGAAAATCATACAATTACCTCATGGAGAGTTAGCCGCACCCACGAATGATATAAATACTACTGTTGCTTTAGCTTTACTCACGTCAGTAGCATATTTCTATGCGGGTCTTTCAAAAAAAGGATTGGGGTATTTCAGTAAATACATTCAACCCACTCCAATTCTTTTACCTATTAACATTTTAGAGGATTTCACAAAACCCTTATCACTTAGTTTTCGACTTTTCGGGAATATATTAGCTGATGAATTAGTAGTTGTTGTTCTTGTTTCTTTAGTACCTTCAGTCGTCCCTATACCTGTCATGTTCCTTGGATTATTTACAAGTGGGATTCAAGCTCTTATTTTTGCAACTTTAGCTGCGGCTTATATAGGCGAATCCATGGAGGGTCATCATTGACTAGTTTTTGTTTTTGAAATAGTCTAGCCCTTTTTTAGCTTAGCTTGGTCCAATCCAATGTATGCGCAACTCAAGATAATCTACTTACTTAGGGACCATAAATATACAAATACGACGATCTAGAGTAATAACAAAAAAGATTACGATATTAGAGAATTGTAATAAAAAAAGGAAAGAGATCTAATTGAAAAGATCTTTTTCCTAAAATTCAGGGTTGGTCCATTTTTTTTATTACTTATATTTATATCATATTTACCTTCGATCAATATTATCCGATCAATATTATCTTTATCTTGATATTGTTTTTGTTTATTCAATTTCAATATTATGAGTCCTAATTAGAATAGGAATTCTTATGGTATCAATTTAGGGTCTATGATTTTAAAAAAGCTGTTCTTTATATAGATATAGAATGATTCCCATTTCAGTCGATTTCTTCATTCAATTCAATGATTGACCAAAAGAAATTTTTTTTTTCATAAATAATAAAATAAATTGCATGAACTTAGCTCAATCAAATACTGATATTGATGTTTTATTTCTATGCAATGATTTGGTCTAATGAATTCGTCCATTTAGATTGTATCCATGTGAGATAATGCTAAATAAAAAATAAAAGGAAGAGACGAATTTACATTACAAAAAACAATATAAAAAAAATGATTAGGAAAAAAAGGGGGGTAAAATTAGGTATATGGAATCTAATGGCTATAAGACAGCTCTTGTCTATCCTTTGAGGAATAATTCTAGAATCCAATTGAATCTAAGACATGAATAGTTGGTTTACGTTATGTAAGAAACACATGTATATGGGATATTAGATATTGACTAGTTATATACGAACATATTGACTAGTTATATACGAACTCAAAATATATCTAATCCAACCTACTACTGTGGAGTTAGATAGGTATTCCAATAGAAGAATAGAAGTTCCTCTGTTTCGTCTTTGCTTTGAATTGAACGAATAAAGAGATAAAATAAAGACAAAAACGAAGAATTCAAAGCAAAGAATGGGTTGGAAAAAGAAGGGAAGAACAAAGTATGTGCGGATTCAAAAAAATCTAGTGGATAGGACCTAAAAAAAAGATGTCGAAATAGTTCTGACGGTTCAATAATCTTCTCACTTCCATTCGGAGTTCTTAGTTACTTCGGCAGGTTGAATCTTAGCGATGGAATAATATAATTAAGTCAAAATTCATTGGATGATTGTATCATTAACCATTTCTTTATTTTGGTGCGAGGAACTTATCATGAATCCACTGATTTCTGCCGCTTCCGTTATTGCTGCTGGGTTGGCTGTCGGGCTTGCTTCTATTGGACCTGGAGTTGGTCAAGGTACTGCTGCGGGCCAAGCTGTAGAAGGTATCGCGAGACAACCCGAGGCGGAGGGAAAAATACGAGGTACTTTATTGCTTAGTTTGGCTTTTATGGAAGCTTTAACAATTTATGGGCTGGTTGTAGCATTGGCACTCTTATTTGCGAATCCCTTTGTTTAATCCTATAAACATGAGAATTTTGTATTTTTTTTTCTTATTTTATGGCTTGGGACTTACTCCTCGCTTTTTCGAATTCTATCAAGATTTCACCCCTACAATTAATTATTCGTTGGGACAATAATCCATGGGAAGGATTAATTTGAGGATGAGGAATTATCACACCGACTCGCTTTCTTCCTTCCCCTTCTTAGTTCAAGAGAACCCCTTATTTCTCATTTATTGTTTAAAGGAGTATTGCAACGAATGAGGTATTTTGCCATTGACATGAAACCTGCCCCCTAATTCTAATAAGAATTATTATTATTGGGAATTTTCAATTGAAAAAAAAAATACATTTCTAGCTAACTAGATAAATAGAATATATTTTTGACTCCGTTTAGACATAGGTAAATGAAAATTCATTATTTATGAATAATTTT
>NW_026440529.1:37500-42500 GCF_025698485.1 Gossypium arboreum
TATCTAATAATAATAAAATTTAGAATCTATATATCTATGGATTAATAATACTCTATATAGATAAATAATAATCTATATAACATAATCTATATAACAAAGTAAAAAGGGCTTTTTTCAAGCCTTTCTTTTTGCGTGCTGTAACATAGTAATTATCTTTTCTCAATTAGGAGAGATGGCTGAGTGGACTAAAGCGTCGGATTGCTAATCCGTTGTGCGAGTTATTCGTACCGAGGGTTCGAATCCCTCTCTTTCCGTTTCGGTTTTTGGTAGTGGAATAGATCAAATCCTAATACCATTTCTAAAAATGAAGCAAGGAACTCTCCCTTTTTTATTCTTCGCGTCCAGGATTACGTCCCGGATCATTAGATAGGAATCCGAAGATGAAGAGAGAAACAAAGAATATTACTACGGTGTAAACAAAGAGTTTAAGAGTAAGCATTACACAATCTCCAAGAGCATTTTTTTGGAAAAAGAAGAGAATAGATTCCCCGTTTTTATACCACATATCCTATTTTGTTTTGATTTTGACACCAAGAAATAAAGTGATTTCTAGAATTTCTAGAAATCCAAAAGAATTTTCAGAAATTCACTTGTAATAAGAGTTGAGTTTTTCATTACAAAAAAAATTCTTTCATACCAACAATTATATATTGTGGCGGACTCTAATCTAAATAGGGTTCTTCGGCGAAAAGGGTCAGAATGAGGAAATGGGATGATCCCGATTTATCAGGGCTATCCAAGAATTTCAATCTTTGAATTGAGGGTTCGTTCATAGTGTAAGACTTATCTGATCTTTTCAATTGTTAGAATTTTTTTTTTCTTGAATCACTCATGAATTTTTCTAGGACAGTATTAAGGATCTCATCGAAAACTTACAGCAGCTTGCCAAACAAAGGCTAAGAGAAAAAAGAGAACAGGTATTACTGGCATAAAATCTACGATTGGATTCAAAAAAGCATAGGCCTCGGGCAATTTGGCGAATAAAAAACTACTCGAAAAAAGGGCAGAATTAAAACAGATACAGATCAAATTAAAGATATTAAGCATAACAAAATTTTGTTCTTGGAGATAATTTTGATTGAGTTATTAATATGTTTTTTGATATAAGGAAAAAAATGAAGAAAGGAAAATAAGGCAGACTAAACTTCTTTGAACTCACCCAATCAAAAAGCCTTCAATTCTTACAAGAGAATAGAAGAAATCATACTTTCATACAATATCTTAATTGAATTCTATGTAATGATCAATAAATTCGATTTAATTCTCTATCCATACGTGCAAAAATCGTAACAAGAATCTATTCCATAGCTATAGCTATTTGGAACTGGAATTGACGAACAAGGAATACCATATTAGTGTTTAGTAGTTTCAAATAGAAATCTAAATGGGGCGTGGCCAAGTGGTAAGGCAACGGGTTTTGGTCCCGCTATGCGGAGGTTCGAATCCTTCCGTCCCAGAGCATACTCTATTTATATATCAGAATAACCATATCCGAATCTAAATTGCTCTTTTTTTGTTTTTAATAACCTTCTTTCTAACAGTCAAGTATTGGAGAAAATGTGATTCTTGCTTTTGATTTTTAATGATTTCTTAAGATTGGCACTCGAACAACTGTGAGATTGCTGGATCTATTCTACCGAGTTATTTGATCTATCGGGTTATTTGAAGATGCACGGTAGATTCAAAAAGATTAGTTTATTTGTGTTATTTATAATATTCGTGATATTATTAGTATTTTCGTAATATTATTATTAATGATATTCTTTATTTTTATTTTTTTTTTATTAGAATCGAAAAGTTTAATTAGAATAGAAAAGTATAATAAAAGTTTAAAAAAATAAAAAAATATTGCATTCAGACAATCATACAATATGGGGTAGTTTGAATTCTTATTGAGGCTTTTTCTTCCTAAATTATTTATTTATTTCATATAGCATATAGAAGGAAATTGATTTCATATAGAAAGTATAGATAGATTACTATGTATCGACTGAACCAATGACTATTCATGATTCCATAATTGAATCAATGCTCCAAACTAGAGGAATGTTATGGTAAAACTTCGTTTGAAACGATGTGGTAGAAAGCAACGTGCGACTTGAAGGACATGATCAGCTGTGGATGTCAAAACCCACCACTTTCCGTTATGTAGAAATGAAGGTGCTTTTTGCTCGACATCCTTTGTTCTATTATAATCCGTCTTTTTGTTGGGTTGTAATGTAAATAGTACAGGATGGAGCTCGAAGAGAAACATCCATTTTTCAGGGGCAAGGATCTAGGGTTAGTTAATGGAAATCAATAAGTTGGAACAACTTCGTAAGTCTATTTGTGATATAGAAATCGAAAGGATCCGATTCAAACTATTTTCAAATCAAAAAGAAAAGTTGTTGGAATTGGTAAAACTCTTTCGATCAAAAGTGTATCATGCGGGAATTAATCGTTCATATGATTCTTTGATAGAAAAAAAAAGAGAAAAAGGGCATGTTGCTGCCATTTTGAAATGATTTAATATCGCCGAAGTAATGTTTAAACCCAATGATTCAAGGCAAAGATAAAAGATCCTAGAACAAGGAAATACCCTTTTCCATTTTCTCAACAACTAGATTAAAATGAAGAATCGAAATAGATTCTAAGCGAGACAAACAAAAAAGGGGTTAGAGACCACTCAATAAAAGAATGCCTAAGGTTTTTTTTGAGCATTTTGAGAGTTATTTGACTTGAGTTATGAGAGTACGAATGCTTTTTTCTTCTTTTTTTTTTCGAAAAAAAAGACGAGGTTAAATGTCTAATTGATTTGCTGGTTTATGGATCTTTTTGACATGCTAATTCCATACATTATAATTCCATACATAGACATAACTTTAAATTAATCATTTTTTTCTCGAGCCGTACGAGGAGAAAACTTCTTATACGTTTCTAGGGGGGGGGTATTATTTAACTACATCTATCCCAATGAGCCGTTTATCGAATCGTTGCAATTGATGTTCGATCCCGAAGAGAGGAAGAGATCTTCGAAAAGTGGGTTTTTATGATCCGATAAATAATCAAACCTATTTAAATGTTCCCGCCATTCTCTATTTCCTTGAAAAAGGAGCTCAACCCACAGCAACTGTTCATGATATTTTAAAGAAGGCGGGGGTTTTTACAGAACTTACTCTTAATCAAACAAAATTCACTTAATGAAATCCAAAAAGAGGTGTGGATGATTCATATCTAGCTTTGTATAAATTTTTCTTTATTATTTCCTCCCCCTCTTTTGGTCTATTCAGACTTTTCTTTTTAAAATTTATTATTCGTATTTCTTATTCCTTTGCTACTATAGAATATTGCTACTATAAAATATAGAATACCGTGTTCTATAACAACAAAACCCGATTTTATTGAGCCAATTTTATTGAGAGAAAATAGAGAGAAAAAGGATCAAGTGAATAAATGAAGTAATTGCATTTAAACATTTACAAAACAACATAAAATAAGATAAAAAAGATAAAATAACATATAACATATAAAAGAGAAAATATTAATAATTAATAATAATTAATAAAAAAATAAAAAAATGAATTCTATTTTTTCATTGTATTTTTGTAGGCTTTTTATATTCTTTATTCTTTTTCAACTCTCAACATTTATATTCAAAATTTACAATCATATTGACAACAGTGTATCGAACAAATATAATTCGATCATAGATAAATAGATCCATTTATCCTCGTTTGGCACTTCACTTCATTCAAATAATGGGTTCTTTCTTTGAATTTGTTGTGATACAATAAGTTTTTTTTATTGTAATTGTATTGAAACAAAAAAAATGGATAACACTGGAATGAATAAGACAGGAGGCGGTCCGCAAATTTTCACTTATTCTATTTCTATGGTTTTATCTGAGAATTTCGTGTCTTTTTTTTATTCCAATTTTGCTAATTTCGTGTTTTGATTGCCTAGTGCAATTCCATTTTTTATTCCGATTGTATCTACATATTCTAATTTTTTCGGGTTGCTAACTCAACGGTAGAGTACTCGGCTTTTAAGTGCGACTAGCATCTTTACACATTTGTATGAAGAAAGGGATTCGTTCAGACCATCGGTAGAGTTTGTAAGACCACGACTGATCCTGAAAGGAGGGGATGGAAAAAAGAGCATGTCGTAGCAATGGAGAATTCTAAGAATCCTTTTTTTCCGGATCATTCCCGTTTTGAATTTTGGTGCGGAACAAAAAAATGAATTGAATTCAAAGTTGGGTCGAGTGAATAAATGGATAGAGCTCTACGGCCCCAATTATAGGGAAACAAAAAGGAACGAGCTTCTGTTCTCAATTTGAATGATTACCTGATCTAATTAAACGTTAAAAATAAATTAGTGCCTAATGTGGTAAAGGTTTTTCTCATGAGTAAATTATCGATTTTTTTATGAGTCCTAATTATTAGGCATTCCCTTTATGGGTTAGCCATGAATGTGTAGAAGAAGCAGTATATTGATAAAGAAAAGATATTTTTTTCCAAAATCAAAAGAGCGATTGGGTTGAAAAAATAAAGGATTTCTAACCGTCTTCTTATCCTATAACGAACATAAATCAATTAGATGGCAAAAGATAGGATAGAGAATCCGTTGATGAATCCGCCTGTCTCCGAGGTATCTATTCTTTTCTTACTATAATACCTTGTTTTGACTGTATCGCACTATGTATCATTTAATAACCGAATAGATCCCCTATCTTTGGTTCAAATCGAATTTGAAATGGAGGAATTTCAAGTATATTTAGAACTAAATAGATCCCGCCGACACGATTTCCTATACCCACTTATTTTTCGGGAGTATATTTATGCACTTGCTCATGAGCATGGTTTAAATAAATCGATGATTTTTTTTGAAAATCAGGGTTATGGTAATAAATTCAGTTCACTAATTGTGAAACGTTTAATTCTTCGAATGGATCAACAGAATCGTTTGATTAGTTCTGCTAATGATTCCAACCAAAATCCGGTTTTTGGGCACAACAATAA
>NW_026440530.1:0-20457 GCF_025698485.1 Gossypium arboreum
AAAGCTTGAGAAAATCAGCCATGGGAGCTTACTAGACTAAGGTGTTTTGATACAAGAAGGTATGTTTTATGCCACTCTTGAAAATGCATGCATGATTTGGAGGATTGGTTCAAAATTTTCCTTGAATCTCAAATTGAAACTAAGTTGTTAGGTGAGTTAAAATTCGGCCATGCATGTTGTTTTCCTTGGTGAGTGTTTTGATGTTGTTGTGATGAAAGCATGGAGATGAGTGAGTTCGAATGTTTAACAAAAAGGAAATTTTGTGCCATTGAGTTCTTGTTGTTATGTGTGTGTGTGCATGAGTATTCGACCATGCATGTTGTCTTCCTTGGTGAGTGTTTTGATGTTGTTGTGATGAAAGCACGGAGATGAGTGAGTTCGAATATTTAACAAAAAGGAAATTTTGTGCCATTGAGTTCTTGTTGTTATGTGTGTGTGTGCATGAGTATTCGGCCATGCTATAGAATTTATGTTGCAAAATGATTAATACTTAATGAGATGTATAATAGTACTTGTGAATGAGCTTGAGAGTATTTAAACAATTAGACATGAAAAGGGTGGTAATGAGGCTGAAAAAATTGTTGGATGGTTAATTGGGTAAGGAATGAAGCATTCGGCCATATGGGGTATAAATGGGCATAGGTGTTAAATACCTTGCATTGGAAACTTTAATAAATAAGTAGCAATAAATTAAGATGAGATTGAGTAAATTTTCAGCTTAGTTGTGTTAAGTATTCGGCAATAACCATAATAATGCATGTGAATGCCGTATGTCTGTGTTTGATGGAGAGGTAAATTGTTGATTTAGCTCAAGAGCAAAGGGGAACTAGATTGGACAAAGGAAAGGAGAAAGCAAACGAGTAGCCGATTTGGAACCGTTCTACCCCAAACAAAGTAAGTCATTAAGCACATATGTTTGATATTGCTTAAATGATTGGAAAATCTATGCAATTGTGTTTAATGGAATGCTATATATGTATAAATGAAATTGTATGTGTATGGAGTGAGGATAATTGTTGAATGTAAAAGAAATAGTGGAATGTGTAGAAAGTTTGCTTTGACCTGTGTGTGTGAGCAATACTTGTGTATGGTGACGAGATTGGCACTAAGTGTGCGTGCTGGAAATATATGGCACTAAGTGTGCGTGCTGGAAATATAAGGCACTAAGTGTGCATGCTGGAAAAATATGACACTATGTGTGCAAGCTGGAAAATACTGACCTTGGGTGTGCGAGCTCGGAGGGTATGGCAATGTGTGCGGGCTTAAATTACGTGGCACTAAGTGTGCGAAATCGAGTAGTAAGCACTGTGTGTGCGTACTCTATATATATGGAGGTGTGTCTCCATTGAATTGAGTATGGACAGCGGATCGGGTAAGTACCTCGAGCTCATGACGAATAGAGAATACGTTCATGCTTGGGGTTGAATTTGGTAAGCCTTAAATCTATGTGATGATTGAAATTGTATGGTTGTGCTGGAAAATGAGTTAATGTGTAAAATGCTTGATTATCTTGTTGTGTAGAATATGAAATGTGGATGTATGACTTGATGCGAGATTGGACCGAAAGGTCCGAGGTATTATGGTATAGATTCGATATGGATGAGTACCTAGCCTCGTTTGTTGTACATGTTGTAGTAACTTTATCGGTGGATTGATGAATGCTTATGACTTCTTGAGTTGTAAACTCACTCGGTGTTTTCTTGTCACCCATTTTAGGTCTCTCGGACTCGTATTGTTTGCGTGATCTGGACCGTCGTTGAAGTCATCACACCGGCTGAAATCTTGTGGTATTGTTTTCGTTGTTGAAGAACATTTGGCATGTATAGGCTATTATATTTTGTCGAATTGTGGGTTGTAAACTTTAAGCCATGTGAAAATGGCCTATGTGGTCGTCGAGTGGGATGCTAGAACCTATAGCCACGAGTCTTAGAAACTCTAATTTTGATAAGGTGGCCATAATTTGTGTCATGTATGATGGATGATTAAGGCCAAGGAAAGATTCATGAAATTGGCATAGTCTACTGCAGTAACTGTTGCGGACAGCAGCAGTGAGATGAGATTGAAAAATCACTAAAAATAGTAGAAGTAGAATTAAATAGTGAGTAAATTATGGAATTGAACCTTGATGAATCTATTTTTATATGGACGAAACGAAACGACCATATGAGCAGTATACTGAGAAATATTAAAGTTCTCGCGAGACAGGGCCAGAACGGTCTCTGGGTCCCCTGTCGCGACTTTGAAAATTTACCATAAATTATCCAGAAATAATTAGGAGTCATGCCTTATATGTACAGATTACATTTTGAGTCTAGTTTCATTAGAAACAAACAGCACCAGTATTAAAGCCCTGTACAGAGAGATATTCAAGTTGTAACGCGCGAAGGTCAGAGCAGTCGATCCCTGTAACATGGGTGACTTTAACTAATAAACTGTACCAATTGGCCCTACCAAAAATTCTAAAAATAAATCCATGGATGGGTATGTGAGTCTAAATTCAGGGAAAATTTACGAAACCAGTTTCCGAGTTTTGAAACTCAAGATATGATTTTTAAGGCGACGGTGACGCAGTTTTCCAGCCTGACTGGTAATGTCAAATTGGTTGGTACCTTGAGAGGATTTGGCCGTTAACCCCTCGTGTCCGACACCGGCGACGGTCACGAAGTTAGGGTGTTACAATTTTATTGGTATCAGAGCTATGGTTTAGTCGGTTCTAGGACTACCATAGGCGTGTGAGTCTAGCTATACATGCCAAATTGTTAGTGCTTAATGATGTGATGACTTGACGGTTGAAATTTTTGTTTTGATTAGCGATGGAACCGGGATAGAGAGACCCTTGGCGGATGACGTTGAAAGTGTAGCGGCTGCTCTGCGCAAGGGACACCGCCTGTTGAGCCTCGGTCATCCATGAATAATCAAAATGAAGGCGAAACAAGCCTTCTTCACCATGATGAATGAGTGGGTCGCATAATATGCTCGAACCAATTCGGTGTCCAACCATTCAATTTAAATAATCCACCCCAAGAGCCCGTGATGCCATCGATTCATCGATCCTGTGAGGCTGAGTAAACCACCGTGGACTTGATTAGGAAGCGTGGGGCGAGGAGTTTAAGGCCATAGTTACCGGCGATGCCGAAAGGGCCGAGTTCGCTTGATAACACCATTAGAGTGTTTGATGAACTGTCATGCACACCCGATGAATGTCTTAAGTGTGCTATATCTTTGTTAGAGACTCACCTACTATTGGTGGAGGACCTTGATTTCCATAGTCCCAAAGGAACAAGTTACTTGGGATTTCTTTCAAACGGAATTTCGGAAGAAATATATTAGTCAACGGTTCATCGATCAGAAGCGTAAGGAGTTCCTGGAACTTAAGCAAGGTCGTATGACCGTATCTGAATACGAACATAAGTTCATAAGACTTAGTCGGTATGCTCGGGAGTGTGTGGCTGATGAGGTTGCTATGTGCAAAAGATTTGAAGAAGGATTGAATGAAGAGTTAAAGTTACTAGTGGGAATTTTGGAGATAAAGGAGTTCGTGACACTAGTCGAACGAGCCTGCAAGGCGGAAGAACTTGGGAAGGAGAAGAAGAAGGCTGAATTTGAAGCAAGAGATTACCGTAAAAGATCAACGAGTAAAGCTCCGTTCTCGATTGTAAAGAGGTTCGTGGAGGACACCATGAAGTCGAGGGCGATCGCGGAATTTCCATTAGAGCCCGACCATTGACGGACTCGAGCTACATCGGTAGCTAGTGTGGGCAATAATCGTCAAGAGAGACCTGAATGTCCCCAATGTGGAAGGCGACACCTAGGTGAATGTTGGGGTAAGTCATTAACCTGCTCATTACGGATGTGGTTGAAGGACCACTTCATTAGGGATTGCACGAGCTAGATGAGAAGAATAAGATGCAAGGTGCGAGATCTAGTGGGCGACAACTAGAGGTAGACCCCAAGGGTTTCAGGAGGTAGGGGTGGTAATCGAGGGGAGCCACCGACACGGCTGTTCGATCCGAGACCCGAGCTCTGCTAGAGCATATGCCATCCAGCGCGAGAGGAGGCATCCTCCCCGACGTTATCATGGTACTTTTACTCTCTTTGATACTAGTGTGATTGCATTGATTGACCCGGCTCTACTCATTCATATGTATGTGAAACTTTAGCATCCAAGAAGACTCTACTGTTGAGTCTCTTGAGTTCGTAATTCGAGTGTCAAACCCTTTGGGTCAATACGCACTCGTTGATAAAGTGTGCAAGAGATACCCCTAATAATTCGAGAATCTGTTTTCCGGTGATCCGATGCTTCTACCATTTGATGAATTCGATGTTATTCTTGGTATGGATTGGTGACCGTACATGATGCAAATGGTGGATCGCAAAAGGAAAACCATTGATTTGAGAAGTGCAAATAATGAGGTAGTCCGAGTCGAGTCTCATCGATTTAAAAGGAGTGCCGGCGATAATATCTTCTATGACCGCCAGAGATATGTGAAAAGGGTGTGAAACATACCTTGCGTATGTGTTGGAAAGTAAAGAGACGGAAAAGAAACTCGAATCGGTATCAGTGGTTTGTGAGTATTCAGATGTTTTTCCGGAGGAGTTACCGGGATTGCCACCGGTTCGAGAAGTGGAATTCGGCATCGAAGTTGTACCGGGCACTACGCCGATCTCAATAGCTCCGATCGTATGGCATTAACGGAGTTAAAGGAATTGAAGGTTCAATTGCAAGAATTGACGGATAGAGGTTTCGCTCGACCGAGTTTTTCTCCATGGGGCGCACCAGTATTGTTTGTGAAAAAGAAGGACGGAAGCATGAGGTTGTGCATCGACTCACCGTCAACTCAATAAAGTGACGATAAAGAATAAATATCCATTGCCACGAATTGACGATTTGTTTGATCAATTAAAGGAGCCTCGGTGTTTTCAAAGATAGATTTGAGGTCGGGATACTATCGATTGAGGGTCCGAGAATCGGACATACCAAAACCGCTTTTAGAACAAGGTACGGTCACTACGAATTCTTGGTGATGCCGTTTGGGCTCACTAATGCCCCTGCGGTGTTTATGGATTTAATGAATAGAATTTTCAGGCCATACTTGGATCGGTTCGTAATTGTATTTATCGATGACATTTTGGTCTATTCGAGAGATGAAACTGAACATGCTGAACACCTAAGGCTAGTGTTGCAAATCTTACGAGATAAGCGATTATCATAAAGTTCAGTAAATGTGAATTTTGGTTGAAAGAGGTTAGCTTTTTGGGGCACGTGGTGTCCGCATCGGGTGTCAGGGTGGACCCGAACAAAATTTCGGCCATAGTCAATTGGAAACCTCCAAGGAATGTTACCGAAGTTAGGAGCTTTTTGGGGCTTGCCGTGTGACAGCCCAAAATTGACCCTAGTCGGAAGGTGGTCTCGGGACCACAAAACCGAGGCATAAAAATAATTAAAAATTTATTTTGATGCCTATAATATGTGTGTGCTCATGTATGACATTTTATGATGATTGATTTAGTGTTATAAGGGTGAATTCCACAAGAAAGGACTTAGTAATGAACTTTGAAAGTATGATAGGGAAATGTGTGATGACTAATTAAAGCATGCATGCAAAATAATGGACTTGCATGTCAAATTCCCCCTTTTATAGGTGGTGGCCGGCCATGACAAGGGAGGATGGGCTAAACATGTCATGAAACATGTTTTGTTGGTGCATTAGGGTGAAATAATAAACAAAGGTGTATGGGTGATAAAAAAAATGAAAAAAAAATGTGGGTGAGTGTGGTAATCCCCCCCATTGCCGTGAGTTGTAGAGAAGGAAAGAAAAAAATTTTGTTCATCCTTTCTTTGAGCCAAAACTAAGGAAGAAGGAGGATTTTTGCTTCATGCTTGGTTTGGAAGAGATCTAGAAGGAGATTTGGCTAAGTTTGCATCAAGATTAAGGTATGTATGAGGTTGTGTTAGGAGTTTCATGCATGTTTTGGTTGCTAACTTGATGTGCATGTTAGCCATGGCTCAAATCTTTGTTAAGCCATGGAAATGGTATTTGGCCAAAGTTGTTATGGTGATAAAGCCATTGCATGCTAAGTGTGAAGCTTGATGATGATGCATGCAATGATGGATTGTCTACTCTTGAGTAAGATTTTGAGCTTTCTTTTGTTTTATCATGATTGAAGTTGAAAAGGAGCATGATTGTCATATTCGCCATGATGCATTCATGAGCATGGTTCATGCTTCTTGCATGTTAGTTAAAATTTGTGTTTTGGATGGCTATGGACACCTTGAAATTCGCCATGCTCATATATGTATATATATGTTTGCACATGATGTTTTGGTTATGAAGGAAGTGATGAATAAGTTTGTTTAAAGAAGAAGATGTTGAAGAATAATTGTGAAATTGTAAGCACATTCGGCCTAGCACACATATGAGTGCTTGATGCTATATTGTAAGTTTTGAGCTACAATATGCAAAGCATTAACTAGTAAAATGCATGCTGTTTTTGTGTGGTATTAATGCATAATTGGCCTCAACATGGACAAGTATATTCGGCCTTGGGTAGCCTATTGAAGGCCTTAGCTTTTCCTTGATGCTCGAATAAATTGTATTGAATTGCTTGATGTAGTATAAAATGTGCATGACCATTGTGTATTCAAGCTAAAGGGTGGCCATATGACCATTTAAATTCCTTGTCATATTCGGCCATAAGCTAGCACAATGAGGTTTTGATAAATTGAATTTGTTTGAATTAGCTCAAGAGCTAAGAGGGCCACAATTGGACAAGGGGAAGGAAAAAGTAATCGAATAGCCGTAAAAGCCGCTCGACAACATCCGAGGTAAGTCCTCAAGAAGTGACCTTACTTGAATTATGTGGAATGAAATATGGATGTATTGATTATTGATTTATGTGTGTATGAGTATTCGAATGATACCGGGCTAAGTCCGAAGGCGATTATGTTAGTGATTATAATTGTGTTTGAGCCTTAGTAACGAAAATAAATATGTATGTCCAATGATTATTGATGTATGTGTGCATGAGAAATTGAATGATATCCGGGCTAAGCCCGAAGACAATTATGCTGGAAATTATAACCGGGTTAAGACCCGAAGGCAATTGTGCTAGTGGCTACATCCGGGCTAAGACCCGAAGGCATTCGTGCGAGTCATTCTATCCGGGCTAAGACCCGAAGGCATTTGTGCAAATCGTCATATCCGGGTTAAGTCCCGTAGGCCTTAGTGCGGGTTACCATAACCGGCTATGTCCCGAAGGCGATTGATCGAGTAGCGACATCCGGTTAAACTCGAAGGTATGTGATTTGAAAATTATAAGCTTGCTGGAAAATTTCAGCTAATGCACTTGTGAAATTTCCCAATGACAAGGTAAGTGCGGTGTGTGCTTTTGGCGCTAGGAGTAAGAGCGTGTGAATATCCGCTCCTATGATGGAACGAGTTATCGGCCTTAATGAAGCCGTTATTTGTGTATGAACATAAGAGTTGCGATGGTGAAGTAAGTATGATTATGTGAATGTGCATTAATGAAATGATGCATTTAACTATGTGAATGTATTGCTGTAATTAGAGTTGATTATATTCCTTGAGACTTACTAAGCATAAAAATGCTTACTCCATTGCTTTGGCTCTCGGTTTTCTAGATTTCGCTCGATAGCAATCGGATTCGGGATCGTTGAAGTCGAAGTCATCCACACTATCAAGCCCCCATTTTGGTATAAATTCTTGGTTGAACTTGAAATGGCATGTATAGGACTACCCTTGTTGGTTTAAATATGTTATGATGTATATGTGTACGGCCATGCGAAAATGGCTCGTAATAGTGAAGTATCAACTTAAACTATTTGCGGTTTGTATATATATATATGGTGTCATGATGTGACTATGAATTGGAAATGGGAATGTTGGTCACATGATCAGCCATTGGCATGGTTAAAATGATCATATGTGGACCTATGTAAGGCAAGAGTAGTTGGTTCATGGAGACTACAAAATAGGTAAGACCTACCTTAAAAACAGATGCTGCCAGCTGCAGTAACGTGAATGTGAAAAATCACCAAAATTTGTAGGAATGGTATTAAATAGTGAATCAGCTATGTAAATGAACATTGATGAGTCTATTTTCATATGGAAGAAACGAAATGGTCATAGGAGTTACATGTTAAGAGATATTAAAGCTATTGTGAGACAGGGCCAGAACGGTTCCTGGGTTCCCTGTCGTAACTTTAAAAATTTACTATAAATTATCAAGAAAGAATTAGGAGACATACCTTATATGTACAGATTTCATTTTGAGTCTAGTTTCATTAGAAACAAACGGAACCAGCATTAAAGCCCTGTACAGAGAGATATTCAAGTTATACCGCGCGAAGGTCAGAGCAGTCGATCCCTGTAACATGGGTGACTTTAACTAATAAACTGTACCAATTGGCCCGACCAAAAATTCTAGAAATAAATCCATGGATGGATATATGAGTCTAAATTCAGGGAAAATTTACGAAACCAGTTTCCGAGTTTTGAAACTCGAGATATGATTTTTAAGGCGACAGTGACGCAGTTTTTCCAGCCTGACTGGAAATGTCCAATGGATGGGCAAAACAAGTGAACTTGGCTTGCTAACCCCTCGTGTCCGACACCGGCGATGGTCTCGGGTTCGGGGTGTTACAATTTTATTGGTATCAGAGCCACGGTTTAGTCGATTCTAGGACTACCGTGAGGTGTTTGGGGTCTAGCTATACATGCCATTAAATGATGAATCGATAGTGTGGTGATTTCTGACAATTTGACTTTGAGTTTGTTTATAGCAATGGATCCCGATCCCAACCGAGCAATAGCTGATGATGTGGAGAGTGTGGCGCCTGCTCCTGCACAAGGGACAGCGCCGGCGGACTCTCAACCTATGGCCAGCAATCCGAATGATGAGGCTAGGCAAGCCTTTTATAGTGTGATGAACGAATGGTTTAATCAATACATTCGAACTAACACGGCTGTCCCACAACCTCCATTCCCGACAAATGCAACCCCCGCACCTACAATACCTCCGGTAACTGACCAAATAAGGTCAAGTAAGCCCCCAGTCGATAGGATTCGAAAACATGGGGCCACTGAATTTAAAGCTACGGATGATGATGATGCCGAGCGAGCTAAATTTTGGTTGGACAACACTATCCAAGGTGCTCGATGAGCTATCTTGTACACCGATGAGTGCTTAAAGTGTACCATCTCCTTGCTACGTGATTCCACCTACTATTGGTGGAGTACTCGACTGTGGTACCTAGAGAGCAAGTGACTTGGGAATTCTTTCAAACCAAGTTCGAAAAAAAAAAAGTATATCGATCGAGATTCATCGACCAAAAGCGAAGGAATTTCTTGATCTTAAGCAAGGTTCTATGTCGGTTCTGACTATGAACGAAAAATTGTGAGGCTTAGCCGATACAGCGAGAATGCATTTCGTCCGAAGCTATTATGTAAACGCTCGAGGATGGGCTGAATGATGATATAAGGATGTTCGTTGGCATTCTCGAAATACGAGATCGTAGTACTTGTTGAGCGAGCTTGTAAAGTCGAAGAGCTTAGAAAGGAGAAACAAAAAGCTGATGTGGGAACCGGAGAATTCGAAGAGGTCCTCGGAAAGTCTCTTCAACAGCAATCAAGAGATTTCGAGATGATGTGAACCGGTCTAGAGGCGCTTTGGGCTTTTCTAGGCGAGGACGCGATCGACCCCTCGTGACCACACGAGTCACTTGATCGCGTGATGGTGGAAATGATCGCCGAGAGGCGGAGTGTCAACATTGTGGCAAATGGCATTCGGGAGCTGTTGGTTTCGTGATCGCCTCGCTATAAGTGTGGATCGGCCGACCACTTTAGGAAGGATTGCCCGAGGATGCTTGAGCAGAATGTGAGTCGAGTGGAAACTCGGGTGCTACCACTCGCTCGAGGTAGGCCACCTAGAAATATGGGCAATGTCGGTGGCGGTCGAGAGGATCTAGAGATGCTACCATCGATCCGAGGCTCGTGCTCTGCGAGGACTTATGCCATACGCGCACGCCTTGAGGATGCCTCTCCGGATGTCATTATCGGTGCTTTCACTCTTTTCAATACTAATGTGATTGCTTTGATTGACCACGGTTCTACTCAATCTTATATATGTGAAACCTTAGCATCCGAGAAGACTTTGCCTATTGAGTCTCTTGAGTTTGTAATTCGGTGTCAAACCCTTGGGTCATTACGTGCTTGTCAACAAAGTGTGCAAGAAAAGTCCCCTAGTGTTCCGAGGTTCTTGTTTCCGGCAGACTTGATGCTTTTGCCGTTCGATGAATTGACGTTATTCTTGGTTTGGATGGGTTGACCATGCACGATGCGGTCGTAAATTGCAAAAGCAAGACTATCGATTTGAGGTGCGCGAATAACGAGATAATTCGGGTTAAGTCTACGGACTTAAAGGGGTTGCCACCGTAATATCGCAATGTTGGCCCGAAAATATGTAAGAAAAGAGTGCGGCGTACCTTGCGACGTGCTTTCGATGACAAGGAATCGAAAAGAAACCCGAATCTGTGCTCGTGGTTTGTGAATACCGGATGTTTTCCACAAGAATTGCCGGGTTTACCACTGTTCGGAAATAGAATTTGGCATCAAATTGGTACCGGTACCACTCCAATTTCGATAGCTCGTATCGTATGGCACCAACGGAATTAAAGGAGTTGGAAGCTCGATTGCAAGAATTGGTGGATAGAGGTTTTGCTCGCTTGAGTTTTTCGCCTTTGGGTGCGCCGGTGTTGTTCGTGAAAAGAAGGATGGAACTATGCGGTGTGCATCGATTATCGTCGACTTAATAAAGCGACAATAAAGAACAAATATCCGTTGCCACGTATCGATGACTTGTTCGATCAACTAAAGGGAGCCTCGGTGTTCTCGAAAATAGATTTGAGATCGGGCTATTATCAATTGCGAATCCGAGATTGGACGTACCCAAGACCGCCTTGAGCGAGATATGGTCACTATGAGTTCCTAGTGATGCCGTTTGGGCTCACTAATGCCCTGCGGTATTTATGGATTTAATGAATCGGATCTTTAGACCATATTTGGATCGATTAAGTAGTCGTGTTCATTGATGACATCTTGGTCTATTCAAGAAATGAGACCGAACATCTTGAACACTGCGGTTAGTTTGCAAATTTTACGGGATAAGCAATTATATGCTAAGTTCAGCAAGTGTGAGTTATGGTTAAGAGAGGTTAGCTTCTTGGGTCATGTGGTATCGATCGGGTATTCGAGTCGACCGAATAAAATTTCAGCCATACTTAATTGGAAGCCTCAGAAATATTAATGAGGTTCGGACTTTTTGGGGCTTGCCGGTTATTACCGAACGATTTGTAAAGGCTTCTCAACGATAGCCACGCCGATGACGGCTACTCCAAAAGGATGTTAAGTTCGAATGGACGGAGAAATGCCAAAAAGTTTCGATCAACTGAAAACTTATTTGGTGAAGCCCCAATTCTAGTGCAACCCGAGTCCAAGCAAAGAGTTTGTCATCTATAGCGACGCCTCTCTACTTGGGTTAGGTTGCGTATTAATGTAAGAAGGTCGAGTTGTGGCCTATCGTCGAGGCAATTAAAGCCACATGAGAAAAATTATCCGACTCATGATCTCGAATTGGCGCCATCGTATTCGCCTTTAAAGATTTGGCGACATTACTTATTTGGTGAAAGGTGCCATGTATACTCGGATCACAAAAGTCTCAAATATTTGATGATCCAAAGAGACTTAAATCTGCGACAAAGACGTTGGCTCGAGTGTTAAAGGATTACGAGCTGGTCATTGACTATCACGGGAAAGGCGAATGTGGTTGCGGATGCCTTGAGTCGTAAATCATTATTCGCTTCTGAGCGATGAACGTGCACTTGTCATTCGATCCGATAGTGTGTTAGTAGCTGAATTGAAAGCCAAACCACTATTGATACATCAAATTCGAGAAGCTCGAGAAAGTCGACGACGAGTTGGTCGCAAAAGCGAAGTGAGTGTGTTCGAACAAGGATTCGAGTTTCAAATCGATGATGACGATTGTTTGAGGTTCAAAAGTCGTCTGTGTGTTCCAAAGAATTGAACTCATTTCGATAATTCAATGAAGCCCATTGTAGCCGAATGGCAATCCACCGGGAGTACGAAGATGTACAATGATTTGAAACGTCGGTTTTGGTGGCATGGTATTAGCGAGACATCTCCGACTTTGTTTGAGATGTTTAATATGTCAACAAGTGAAAGCGGAACATCGGTGCCTTGAGATTACTTGACCAATCATGATACCCGAGTGGAAATGGGATCGAGTCACAATGGACTTTGTATCCGGCCGCCATTGTCGACAAGTAAGAAGGATGCGGTTTGGGTCGTGGTAGATCGATTGACTAAGTCGGCCCACTTTGTCCCCGTCACGCACGGATTTTCAATTGACAAATTAAATTTGAATTGTACGTTTCTCAGTTGTGAGATTACACGGGTGCCTATTTCCATCGTGTCGGATAGAGATCCGAGATTTACCTCGCGATTTTGGAAAAAGTTGCAAGAAGCTTTGGGTACCAAGTTGCATTTCAAGACCGCCTTTCACCCCCAAACCGATGGTCAATCCGGCGGATAATTCAGATACTTGAGGATATGTTAAGATGTTGCGTCCTCGAGTTTAGTGGTTTATGGAGCGGTATTTGCCGTTGATTGAATTCGCTTACAACAACAAACTTTCAATCAAGTATTAAGATGGCACCCTACGAGGCCTTATGCGGTCGTAAATGCCGTACACCATTGTTTTGGTGAGCTCGGTGAAAGCAAGATTTTCGGTGGATTTGATTAGGGATCTTTGAGCAGAAAGTGAAAGTAATCCGTGAAAGTCGAAGATAGCCTCCGATCGTCGAAGTCGACGCGGACTGAAGCGTAAGGATATCGAGTATCGTGGGTGATAAAGTGTTTCTCAAGGTATCGCCTTGGAAAAAGATACTCGATTCTACCGTAAGGGCAAGTTGAGCCCGAGGTTCGTTGGGCCATATGAGATATCCGAGCGAGTCGATCCGGTGGCATATCGTTTGATTTTGCCCCCGAACTCGAAAAGGTTCACGATGTCTTTCACGTTCGATGCTTGACGCTATAGATCCGATCCATCGCACGTGATTAGTCCATCGAAATTGAAATTCAAGCTAATATGAGTTATGAGGAAGAACCGATTCGTATCCTATCACGAGAAGTGAAAGAGTTGTGAAACAAGCGGGTTCCGCTAGTAAAAGTGTTATGGCTCAAGCACGGGATAGAAGAAGCTACTTGGGAGACCGAGAACTCTATGAAAGAGCGATATCCAAACCTATTTACGGTAAGATTTTGGGGACGAAAATTTCTTAAGTGGGGAGAGTTGTGACAGCCCAAAATTGACCCTAGTCGGAAGGTGGTCTCGGGACCACAAAACCGAGGCATAAAAATAATTAAAATTTATTTTGATGCCTATAATATGTGTGTGCTCATGTATGACATTTTATGATGATTGATTTAGTGTTATAAGGGTGAATTCCACAAGAAAGGACTTAGTAATGAACTTTGAAAGTATGATAGGAAATGTGTGATGACTAATTAAAGCATGCATGCAAAACAATGGACTTGCATGTCAAATTCCCCCTTTTATAGGTGGTGGCCGGCCATGACAAGGGAGGATGGGCTAAACATGTCATGAAACATGTTTTGTTGGTGCATTAGAGTGAAATAATAAACAAAGGTGTATGGGTGATAAAAAAAAATGAAAAAAAAATGTGGGTGAGTGTGGTAATCCTCCCCCCCATTGCCGTGAGTTGTAGAGAAGGAAAGAAAAAAATTTTGTTCATCCTTTCTTTGAGCCAAAACTAAGGAAGAAGGAGGATTTTTGCTTCATGCTTGGTTTGGAAGAGATCTAGAAGGAGATTTGGCTAAGTTTGCATCAAGATTAAGGTATGTATGAGGTTGTGTTAGGAGTTTCATGCATGTTTTGGTTGCTAACTTGATGTGCATGTTAGCCATGGCTCAAATCTTTGTTAAGCCATGGAAATGGTATTTGGCCAAAGTTGTTATGGTGATAAAGCCATTGCATGCTAAGTGTGAAGCTTGATGATGATGCATGCAATGATGGATTGTCTACTCTTGAGTAAGATTTTGAGCTTTCTTTTTGTTTTATCATGATTGAAGTTGAAAAGGAGCATGATTGTCATATTCGCCATGATGCATTCATGAGCATGGTTCATGCTTCTTGCATGTTAGTTAAAATTTGTGTTTTGGATGGCTATGGACACCTTGAAATTGACCATGCTCATATATGTATATATATGTTTGCACATGATGTTTTGGTTATGAAGGAAGTGATGAATAAGTTTGTTTAAAGAAGAAGATGTTGAAGAATAATTGTGAAATTGTAAGCACATTCGGCCTAGCACACATATGAGTGCTTGATGCTATATTGTAAGTTTTGAGCTACAATATGCAAAGCATTAACTAGTAAAATGCATGCTGTTTTGTGTGGTATTAAGTGCATAATTGGCCTCAACATGGACAAGTATATTCGGCCTTGGGTAGCCTATTGAAGGCCTTAGCTTTTCCTTGATGCTCGAATAAATTGTATTGAATTGCTTGATGTAGTATAAAATGTGCATGACCATTGTGTATTCAAGCTAAAGGGTGGCCATATGACCATTTAAATTCCTTGTCATATTCGCCATAAGCTAGCACAATGAGGTTTTGATAAATTGAATTTGTTTGAATTAGCTCAAGAGCTAAGAGGGCCACAATTGGACAAGGGAAGGAAAAAGTAATCGAATAGCCGTAAAGCCGTTCGACAACATCCGAGGTAAGTCCTCAAGAAGTGACCTTACTTGAATTATGTGGAATGAAATATGGATGTATTGATTATTGATTTATGTGTGTATGAGTATTGAATGATACCGGGCTAAGTCCGAAGGCGATTATGTTAGTGATTATAATTGTGTTTGAGCCTTAGTAACGAAAATAAATATGTATGTCCAATGATTATTGATGTATGTGTGCATGAGAAATTGAATGATATCCGGGCTAAGCCCGAAGACAATTATGCTGGAAATTATAACCAGGTTAAGACCAAGGCAATTGTGCTAGTGGCTACATCCGGGCTAAGACCCAAGGCATTCGTATGCGAAGTCATTCTATCCGGGCTAAGACCAAGGCATTTGTGCAAATCGTGATATCCGGGTTAAGTCCCGTAGGCCTTGGTGCGGGTTACCATAACAAGGGCTATGTCCCGGCGATTGATCGAGTAGCGACATCCGGTTAAACTCAGAAGGTATGTGATTTGAAAATTATAAGCTTGCTGGAAAATTTCAGCTAATGCACTTGTGAAATTTCCCAATGACAAGGTAAGTGCGGTGTGTGCTTTTATGCGCTAGGAGTAAGGCGTGTGAACATCCGCTCCTATGATGGAACGAGTTATCGGCCTTAATGAAGCCGTTATTTGTGTATGAACATAAGAGTTGCGATGGTGAAGTAAGTATGATTATGTGAATGTGCATTAATGAAATGATGCATTTAACTATGTGAATGTATTCTTGTAATTAGAGTTGATTATATTCCTTGAGACTTACTAAGCATAAAAATGCTTACTCATTGCTTTGGCTCTCGGTTTTCTAGATTTCGCTCGATAGCAATCGGATTCGGGATCGTTGAAGTCGAAGTCATCCACACTATCAAGCCCCCATTTTGGTATAAATTCTTGGTTGTGTGACAGCCCAAAATTGACCCTAGTCGGAAGGTGGTCTCGGGACCACAAAACCGAGGCATAAAAATAATTAAAATTTATTTTGATGCCTATAATATGTGTGCTCATGTATGACATTTTATGATGATTGATTTAGTGTTATAAGGGTGAATTCCACAAGAAAGGACTTAGTAATGAACTTTGAAAGTATGATAGGAAATGTGTGATGACTAATTAAAGCATGCATGCAAAATATTGGACTTGCATGTCAAATTCCCCTTTTATAGGTGGTGGCCGCCATGACAAGGAGGATGGGCTAAACATGTCATGAAACATGTTTTGTTGGTGCATTAGGGTGAAATAATAAACAAAGGTGTATGGGTGATAAAAATGAAAAAAAATGTGTGTGAGTGTGGTAATCCCCCCATTGCCGTGAGTTGTAGAGAAGGAAAGAAAAATTTTGTTCATCCTTTCTTTGAGCCAAAACTAAGGAAGAAGGAGGATTTTTGCTTCATGCTTGGTTTGGAAGAGATCTAGAAGGAGATTTGGCCAAGTTTGCATCAAGATTAAGGTATGTATGAGGTTGTGTTAGGAGTTTCATGCATGTTTTGGTTGCTAACTTGATGTGCATGTTAGCCATGGCTCAAATCTTTGTTAAGCCATGGAAATGGTATTTGGCCAAAGTTGTTATGGTGATAAAGCCATTGCATGCTAAGTGTGAAGCTTGATGATGATGCATGCAATGATGGATTGTCTACTCTTGAGCAAGATTTTGAGCCTTCTTTTTGATTTATCATGATTGAAGTTGAAAAGGAGCATGATTGTCATATTCGGCCATTCATGAGCATGGTTCATGCTTCTTGCATGTTAGTTAAAATTTGTATTTTTGGATGGCTATGGACACCTTGAAAATTCGGCCATGCTCATATTGTATATATATGTTTGCACATGATGTTTTGGCTATGAAGTAAGTGATGAATAAGTTGGTTTAAAGAAGAAGATGTTGAAGAATAATTGTGAAATTTCAAGCACAATTCGCCTAGCACACATATAAGTGCTTGATGCTATATTATAAGTTTTGAGCCACAATATGCAAAGCATTAACTAGTAAAATGCATGCTGTTTTTGTGAGGTATTAAGTGCATAATTGGCCTCAACATGTACATGAATATTCGGCCTTGGGTAGCCTATTGAAGGCCTTAGCATTTCCTTGATGCTCAAATAAATTGTATTGAATTGCTTGATGTAGTATAAAATGTGCATGACCATTGTGTATTCAAGCTAAAGAGTGGCCATATGACCATTTAAAATCCTTGTCATATTCGCCATAAGCAAGCACAATGAGGTTTTAATAAATTGAATTTGTTTGAATTAGCTCAAGAGCTAAGAGGGCCACAATTGGACAAGGGAAGGAAAAGGTGATCGAATAGCGAAAAAGCCGTTCGACAACATCCGAGGTAAGTCCTCAAGAAGTGACCTTACTTGAATTGTGTGAGATGAAATATGGATGTGTATGATTATTGATCATGTGTGTATGAGTATTTGAATTCCACCCGGGCTAAGTCCCGAAGGCGAATATGCTAATGATTATAATTGTGTTTGAGCCTTAGTAACGAAAATGAAATATGTATGTCCAATGATTATTGATGTATGTGTGCATGAGAAATTGAATGATATCCGGCTAAGCCTCAAGACAATTATGCTGAAATTTATATCCGGTTAAGACCAAGGCAATTGTGCTAGTAGCTATATCCGGCTAAGACCGAAGGCATTCGTGCAAGTTGTTAAATCCGGCTAAGACCCGAAGGCATTTGTGCAAATCGTGATATCCGGGTAAAGTCCCGTTGGCCTTGGTGCGGGTTACCATAACCGGGCTATGTCCCGAAGGCGATTGAACGAGTACCGACATCCGGATAAACTCCGAAGGTATGTGATTTGAAAATTATGAGCTTGCTGGAAAATTTCAGCTAATGCACTTGTGAAATTTCCCAATGATAAGGTAAGTGCGGTGTGTGCTTTACGCGCTAGGAGTAAGAGCGTATGAATATCCGCTCCTATGATGGAGCGAGTTATCGGCCTTAATGAAGCCGTTATTTGTGTATGAACATAAGAGTTGGGATGGTAAAGTAAGTATGATTATGTGAATGCGCATTAATGAAATGATGCATTTAACTATGTGAATGTATTGCTGTAATTAGAGTTGATTATATTCCTTGAGACTTACTAAGCATAAAAATGCTTACTCCGCTGCTTTGGCTCTCAGTTTTCTAGATTTCGCTCGATAGCAATCGGATTCGGGATCGTTGAAGTCGAAGTCATCCACACTATCAAGCCCCCACTTTGGTATAAATTCTTGGTTGAACTTGAAATGGCATGTATAGGACTACCCCTTGTTTGTTAAATATGTGGTGATGTAAGTATGTACGGCCATGCGAAAATGGCTCGAAAGGGAACATGAACTTAGAATAATTGTGGTTTGTATGTATATATTTGGTGTCATGATGTGGCTATGGCTTGGAAATGGGAATGTTGGTCATATGATCAGCCATTGGCATGGTTAAAATGATCATATATGAACCTATGTATGGCAAAGACTAGTTGGTTCATGGAGACTACCAAATAGGTAAGACCTACCTTAAAAACAGATGCTGCCAGCTGCAGTGACGTGAATGTGAAAAATCACCAAAATTCGTAGAAATGGAATTAAATAGTGAATAAGCTATGTAAATGAACCTTGATGAGTCTATTTTCATATGGAAGAAACGAAATGGTCATAGGAGTTACATGTTAAGAGATATTAATGCTATTGTGAGACAGGGCCAGAACGGTTTCTGGGTTCCCTGTCGCAACTTTAAAAATTTACTATAAATTATCTAGAAAGAATTAGGCGACATACCTTATATGTACAGATTCCATTTTGAGTCTAGTTTCATTAGAAACAAACGACACCAGCATTAAATCCCTGTACAGAGAGATATTCAAGTTATACCGCGCGAAGGTCAGAGCAGTCGATCCCTGTAACATGGGTGACTTTAACTAATAAACTGTACCAATTAGCCCATCCAAAAATTCTAGAAATAAATCCATGGATGGATATATGAGTCAAAATTCAGGGAAAATTTACGAAACCAGTTTTCGAGTTTTGAAACTCGAGATATGATTTTTAAGGCGACGGTGATGCAGTCTTCCAGCCTGACTAGAAATGTCAAATTGGTGGGCAAACCATGTGAACTTGGCTTGTTAACCCCTCGTGTCCCATAAACGGCAATGGTCTCGGGTTCGGGTGTTACAATTTTATGGTATCAGAGCCACGGTTTAGTCGATTCTAGGACTACCGTGAGGTGTTTGGGGTCTAGCTATACATGCCATTAAATGATGAATCGATAGTGTGGTGATTTCTGACAATTTGACTTTGAGTTTGTTTATAGCAATGGGTCCCGATCCCAACCGAGCAATAGCTGATGATGTGGAGAGTGTGGCGCTGCTCCCGACAAGGGACAGCGCCATGCGGACTCTCAACCTATGGCCAGCAATCCGAATGATGAGGCTAGGCAAGCCTTTTATAGTGTGATGAGCGAATGGTTTAATCAATACATTCGAACTAACACGGCTGTCCCACGACCTCCATTCCCGACAAATGCAACCCCAAGACCTACAATACCTCCGAATCTGACCAAATAAGGTCAAGTAAGCCCCATCGATAGGATTCGAAAACATGGGGCCATTGAATTTAAAGCTACGGATGATGATGATGCCGAACGAGCTGAATTTCGGTTGGACAACACTATCCGGTGCTCGATGAGCTATCTTGTACACCGATGAATGCTTAAAGTGTACCATCTCCTTGCACGTGATTCCACCTACTATTGGTGGAGTACTCGACTTCTGTGGTACCTAGAGAGCAAGTGACTTGGGAATTTCTTGATCTTAAGCAAGGTTCTATGTCGGTTACACGACTATGAACGAAAATTTGTGAGGCTTAGCCGATACACGCGAGAATGCATTTCGTCCGAAGCTATTATGTGTAAATGCTTCGAGGATGGGCTGAATGATGATATAAGGATGTTCGTTGGCATTCTCAAATACGAGAGATCGTAGTACTTGTTGAGCGAGCTTGTAAAGTCGAAGAGCTTAGAAAGGAGAAACAAAAGTGATGTGGGAACCGGAGAATTCGAAGAGGTCCTCGGAAAGTCTCTTCAACAGCAATCAAGAGATTTCGAGATGATGTGAACCGGTCTAGAGCGCTTTGGGCTTTTTAGACGAGGACGCGATCGACCTGTGACCACACGAGTCACTTCGATCGCTGATGGTGGAAATGATCACGAGAGAGGCGGAGTGTCAACATTGTGGCAAATGGCATTCGGGAGTGTTGGTTTCGTGATCACTCCCGCTATAAGTGTGGATCGGCCGACCACTTTAGGAAGGATTGCCCGAGGAAGCTTGAGCAGAATGTGAGTCGAGTGGAAACTTCGGGTGCTACCACTTTTCGAGGTAGGCCACCTAGAAATATGGGCAATGTCGATGGCGGTCGAGAGGATCTAGAGATGCTACCATCAGATCCGAGGCTCGTGCTCCTCACGAGGACTTATGCCATACGCGCACGCCGAGGATGCCGCCTCCAGATGTCATTCTGGGGTGCTTTCACCCTTTTCAATACTAAAGTGATTGCGTTGATTGACCCTGGTTCTACTCAATCTTATATATGTGAAACCTTAGCATCCAAGAAGACTTTGC
>NW_026440531.1:0-22567 GCF_025698485.1 Gossypium arboreum
TCCTTAGAATTTTCAGCTCAAAGAAATGAAAAAAAGGATGAACAAATTTTTTTCTCTTTTCTTCAACTCACAGCAAGGGGGAACACTCACCATTTCCTATTTTTTTTCCCTTTCATTATTCTATTCCCATGCTCATTATTTTATTTTTCTCACATACCCATTGTCACAAATGTTTCATGACGTGTTTTGCCCATAATCCCTTGTCATGGCTGGCCACTAGCTATTAGGGGAAATTTGACATACAAGTCCTCCTTTTGATTACATGCACTATTAGGTCCTTATAGATTAGCCTATCACATTTCAAAAGTGTCACACAAGTCCTAATACGAATTCACATGCAATCGACTAAATCGAAGCTTGAAATTTTCACGCATTCATAAATACATATTCTAGACAATAAATATTACGTTCAAACATTTCGGTGACTCGGTTTAGCGGTCCGAAACCACTTCCGACTAGGGTCAATTTTAGGTAATCCGCGCTCTGCTAGAAGCTTATGCATCGCGCGTGAGGATGCTTCCTCGCGGATGTAATTACGGTTACTTTCACTCTCTTTGATACTAATGTGATTGCTCGATTGACCTGGTTCTACTCATTCTTATATATCGAAACCTTAGCATCTAGTAAGACTTTACCTATTGAGTCTCTTGAGTTACGTAATTGGTGTTCAAATCCTTTGGGTGGTTCGTGCTTGTCGACAAAGTGTGTAAGAAATGCCCTTGGTAATTCGAGGTTCTGTTTTTGCGGACTTGATCTGTTTTCGTTTGACGAATTTGATATTATCCTCGGTTTAGATTGGTTGATGGGTCATGATGCGGTTGTGAATTGCAAAACAAGACTATGGATTTGAGGTCGCAAATAACGAGATGATCGAGTTGAGTCTACGGACTTAAAGGGGTTGCCACTGTAATATCATCAATGTTGGCCCGAAATATGTAGAAAGGGTCTGAAGCATACCTTGCGTATTATTGATGATAAGGAGTTAGAAATAAAACCCGAATCGTCTTGGGTGGTTTGTGAATACGGATGTTTTCGAAGAATTCGGGTTTGCCACTGTTCGGAGATAGAGTTTGGTATTGAGCTTGTCGGGGACTTCGCCAATTTCGATGGTGTAACACCTAACTTCGTGACCGGCGCTTTGGACACGAGGGTTAACGCCAAACCCTCTCAAGATACCAACCAATTTGACATTACCAGTCAGGCTGGAAAACTGCGTCACCGTCGCCTTAAAATCATATCTCGAGTTTCAAAACTCGGAAACTGGTTTCGTAAATTTTCCTGAATTTAGACTCATATACCCATCCATGGATTTATTTTTAGAATTTTGGTTGGGCCAATTGGTACAATTTATTAGTTAAAGTCACCCATGTTACAGGGACCGACTGCTCTGACCTTCGCGTGTTACAACTTGAATATCTCCCTGTACAGGGCTTTAATACTGGTGCCGTTTGTTTCTAATGAAACTAGACTCAAAATGGAATCTTTACATATAAGGCATGACTCTAATTCTTTCTGGATAATTTATGGTAAATTTTCAAAGTCGTGACAGGGGACCCAGAAACCGTTCTAGCCCTGTCTCACGAGAACCTTAATATTTCTCAGTATACCACTCATATGGTCGTTTCGTTTCTTCCATATAAAAATAGATTCATCAAGGTTCAGTTCCATAATTTACTCACTATTTAATTCTACTTCTACTATTTTTAGTGATTTTTCAATCTCATCTCACTGCTGCTGTCCGCAACAGTTACTGCAGTAGACTATGCCAATTTCATGAATTTTTCCTTGGCCTTAATCATCCATCATACATGACACAAATTATGGCCACCTTATCAAGATTTGAGTTTCTAAGACTCGTGGCTATAGGTTCTAGCATCCCCTCGGCGACCACATAGGCCATTTTCACATGGCTTAAAGTTTACAACCCACAATTCGACAAAATATAATAGCCTATACATGCCAAATGTTCTTCAACAACAAAAACAATACCACAAGATTTCAGCGGTGTGATGACTTCACAGCGGTCCCGATCACATAAACAATACGAGTCCGAGAGACCTAAAATGGGTGACAAGAAAAACACCGGTGAGTTTACAACTCATGAAGTCATAAGCATTCATCAATCCGATAAAGTTACTACAACATGAAACAATAAGCGAGGCTAGGTACTCATCCATATCGAATCTATACCATAATTCCTCGGACCATTCGGTCCAATCTCATACCAAGTCATACATCCACATTTCATATTCTACACAACAAGATATTTGAGGCATTTTCACACTAACTCATTTCACCACAATCATACAATTTCAATCATCACATAGATTTAAGGCTTACCAAATTCAACCCCGAGCATGAACATATTTTCTATTAGTCAAGAGCTCGAGCTTACCCGATCCGCTGTCAGGATTAGCTCGATAATGTCGCACTCAGTGCCAATTGTAATGCAAGAACATATAGTGAATCCGCACACTTAGTGCTATATGTATTCAACTCACACTTAGTGCTATATAATCAAACTCGCACACTTAGTGCTGTACAATTTTAAACCACACTTAGTGCCAATCTTGTCACCGTGTCCATTTATACCCGCTTTTACTTAGTGCGAGACCAATACCTTATGTATTTTGCTGCCTTTATACATTCAACAATGGCATCATTCCATACATTTCCATTTACACACCAACTCATTTAAACACATTTGCATATATATATGATCATTTAAATCAACACCAAATATACGCTTAATGACTTACCTTGTGTTGGGTAAAAGCAGGTCCAAGTCGGCTACTCGATGACCTTCATCTTTCCTTGCTTGATTCTCCTTCTTTAACTCCTTGAGCTTAATCAATAAATCAACTAGTTTAACCCTCTTGCTAAACATTCATAATTCAATTACACATGCATATGCATGTTTGTATATTCGACAACCATCCTCACTTATTACCCATTTGGTCAACAATCTAAGCCAAGATAAGGCTTCAATATGGTTGCCTCTAACGAATACATGACACCAATCTACTTCCTTTGGCGAATATGCATGTCTATGTGGAGGCTAATTTTACATAATACTACACAAAAAAAACAGCATACATTTTCCTAATTAACGCATTACATATTGTAGTTCTATACATCTCTCATTTATTTCATAACAAAACAACATCACAAGCAAATAGACACCTTAAAATAGTATACATGTCATACCAATTCATCATGTGCAAACATATATTCATGTAGGTGCAATGGCGAATTCTCAAGTGGCTTATATCCAAATATACACACATATCAAAGCTTAAATCTTACTTACCATGCAACATGCATGAATCATACTTATGGATACAACATGGCGAATACCACAACACCATACCGTTTCAATTTGGTCATGGTTAAACAAAGAACTTAGTATCTCATTCAAAAATGCTAAAAGAAAATCTAAGAATCCTCAATCCACCATCACATGAATCATTATCAAGCTTGATATTTAGCATGCAATGGCATTAACACCATATTCACTTTGGCGAATTTCATTCCCATGACATAACAAAGATTTGAACCATGGGCTAACAAGAACATCAAGCTAGCAACTAAAATATACATGAATCTCATGGCAAAACATCAAACTTACCTTAATCTAGGTACAAGTATGGCCAAACCTCCTCCTAAACCTCTTCCAAACCAACATGAAACAAAATTCCTTCCTTCTTCCTTAGAATTTTCAGCCCAAAATGAAAAATGATGAACAAAAATTCTTCTTTCTTTCTCCACACTCACGACAATGGGCATGCATGAGACCATTTTTTCTCTTTTTTTTTTGTTCCTTTCATTATTAAATTCCCATGCTCACTATTTTATTTTTTCTTACATACACCATTGTCCCAACATGTTTTATGACATGTTTTTACCCATAATCTCTTGTCATGGCGGCCACTAACTATTAGGAAATTTGACATCAACTCCTCCTTTGACTACATGCACTATTAGGTCCTTATAGATTAGCCTATCACTTTTCAAAAGTGTCACACAAGTCCTACTTGAATTCACATGCTATCGGCTAAATCGAAGCTTGAAATTTTCCACATTCATAATTACATATTCTAGACAATAAATATTACGTTCAAACATTTGGTGACTCGGTTTAGCGGTCCGAAACCACTTCACTAGGGTCAATTTTGAGCTGTCACAACTCTCCCCACTTAAGAAATTTTAGTCCGAAAATCTTCAGAGTAAATAGGTTTGGAGTAGCGCTCTTTCATAGAGTTCTCGGGTTCCCAAGTAGCTTCTTCCATCCGTGTTTGAGCCATAACACTTTTACTAATGGAACTCTTTTGTTTCTAACTCCTTCACTTCACGAGCTAGGATACGAATCGGTTCTTCTTCATAACTCATATCGGCTTGAATTTCAACCTCGATGGACTAATTACGTGTGATGGTCGGATCTATAACGTCGAAGCATCGAAACATGGAAGGCGTTGTGAATCCTTTCAAGTTAGGGGCAAAATCAAGCGATACGTTGGACCGACTTCGTTCAGATATTTCATATGGCCCGATGAACCTCGGCTCAATTTTCCTTACGGCCAAATCTAAGCACCTTCTTCCAAGGTGAAACTTTGAAAAGACCTTGTCTCCAACACGATATTCAATATCTTTTCTTTTCAAATCCGCATCGACTTTTGGCGATCGAGCGACTTTCAAACTTTCACGAATTACTCGAACTCTTTGCTCGGCATCCTAACCAAATCAACGAAGAATTTACCTTCACTAAGTTGAGTCCAGAATAATGGAGTGCGGCATTTACGGCCGTATAAAGCCTCGTAAGCGCCATCTTAATACTTGATTGAAAGCTATTGTTGTGGCGAATTCAATCAAAGCGGATACCGTTCCCATGAACCACTAAACTCAAGGATACAACATCTCAACATATCCTCGAGTATTTGAATTATCCGTTCGGATTGACCATCGGTTTGGGGGTGAAAGGCGGTGCTGAAATGCAACTTGGTACCCAAAGCTTCTTGAAATTTCTTCCAAAATCGCGAGGTAAATCTCGGATCTCTATCCGACACAATAGAAATCGGTACCCCGTGTAATCTCACATCGAGAAATGTACAATTGACTAGTTTATCAATGAAAAATCCGTGCATCGGGGATAAAGTGAGCCGACTTAGTCAGTCTATCAACAACAACCCAAATCGCATCCTTCTTACTAGCTGACAATGGCAGCCCGGACACAAAGTCCATTGTGACTCGATCCCATTTCCACTCGGGTATCGTGATCGGCTGAAGCAATCCTGAAGGCACTTGATGTTCCGCTTTTGTAACACCCCAAACCGAGACCATCGCCGGTTCGGACCGAGGTTAACAAACCAAGTTCACATGTTTTTGCCCACCAATTTGACATTTCCAGTCAGGCTGGAAAACTGCGTCACTAATCGCCTTAAAAATCATATCTCGAGTTTCAAAACTCGGAAACTGGTTTTGTAAATTTTCCTGAATTTAGACTCATATATCCATCCATGGATTTATTTCTAGGATTTTGGTCGGGCCAATTGGTACAGTTTATTAGTTAAAGTTACCCCTGTTACAGGGATCGACTGCTCTGACCTTCGCGCGGTATAACTTGAATATCTCTCTGTACAGGGCTTTGATGCTGGTGTCGTTTGTTTCTAATGAAACTAGACTCAAAATGGAATCTGTAAATATAAGGTATATCTCCTAATTCTTTTTGGATAATTTATAGTGAATTTTAAAAGTTGCGACAGGAACCCAGAAACCATTCTGGCCCTGTCTCACAATAACTTTAATATCTCTTAACCTGTAACTCCTATGACCGTTTCGTTTCTTCCATATGAAAATAGACTCCTCAAGGTTCATTTACATAGCTTATTCACTATTTAATTCCATTCCTATGAATTTTGGTGATTTTTCACATTCATGCCACTGCAGCTGGCAGCATCTGTTTTAAGATAGGACTTACCTGTTTGGTGGTCTCCATGATTCAACTAGTCTTACCATACATGGGTTCATATATGATCATTTTAACCATGCCAATGGCTGATCATATGACCAACATTCCCATTTCAAGCCATAGCCACATCATGACACAAAATATATACATACAACCCACAATTAGTCTAAGTTCATGCTTCCCTTTTGAGCCATTTTAGCATGGCCGTACATACTTACATTACAACATATTTAACAAACAAGGGTAGTCCTATACATGCCATCTCAAGTTCAACCAAAAAAATTTATACCAAAATGGGCTTGATAGTGTGGATGACTTGACTTAACGATCCCAAATCCGATTGCTTGACGAAATCTAGATAACTAAGAGCCAAAACAGCGGTAAGCATTTTTATGCTTAGTAAGTCTCAAGGAATATAATTAACTCTAATTACAGCAATACATTCACATAGCCAAATGCATCATTTCATTAATACACATTCTTACTTCATACTTCATCATTATATAAGTTACTTAAGCATCAATCAATTCAATAACTGAAATTCATTAGTCGATTGGCGAATGTTGCTCAAACACGTCGACTTTCCAATGCACATATAACGTACCTTACCCTTTGGGCTTTCCGAGTGTACTAATTGAATTCATTTCAGCAACCAACACTCACCTCCAGCCCAAGATTCTTGAATATAACCGGATATAATCAGCGTGCACAAATGCCTTGGTCTTAGCAGGATAGAATAACTTCATACGAATGCCTGGACCTTAGCAGGATATAGCCACTAACAATTGCCTTGGTCTTAACCGGATATAATTTCAGCATAATTGTCTTGGGCTTAGCCGGATATCATTCAATTTCTCATGCACACATACATCAATAATCATTGGACATACATATTTCATTTTTTCGTTACTAAGGCTCAAACACAATTATAATCATTAGCATATTAGCCTTGGGACTTAGCGGGTGGAATTCAAATACTCATACACACATAATCAATAATCATACACATCCATATTTCATCTCACATAATTCAAGTAAGGTCACTTCTTGAGGACTTACCTCGGATGTTGTCGAGCGGCTTTTTCATTATTCGATCACCTTTTCCTTCCCTTGTCCAATTGTGGCCCTCTTAGCTCTTGAGCTAATTCAAACAAATTCAATTTATTAAAACCTCATTGTGCTTGCTTATGGCGAATATGACAAGGATTTTAAATGGTCATATGGCCACTCTTTAGCTTGAATACACAATGGTCATGCACATTTAAACTACATCAAGCAATTCAATACAATTTATTTGAGCATCAAGGAAATGCTAAGGCCTTCAATAGGCTATCCAAGGCGAATATTCATGTACATGTTGAGGTCAATTTTGCATAATACCTCACAAAAACAGCATGCAATTTACTAATTAATGCTTTGCACATTGTATTAAAACTTATAATATAGCATCAAGCACTTATATGTGTGCTAGGCGAATTGTGCTTGCAATTTCACAAGCATTCTTCCACATTTTCTTCTTTAAACCAATATATTCATCACTTAGTTCATAACCAAACATAATGTGCAATCATATATATGCATATATGAGCATGGCCGAATTTTCAAGGTGTCCATAGCCATCCAAAACACAAATTTTTAACTAACATGCAAGAAGCATGAATCATGCTCAAGAATGCATCATGGTAGAATATGACAATCATGCTCCTTTTCAACTTCAATCATGATAAAACAAAGAAAACTCAAAATCTTACTCATGAGTAGAAAATCCATCATTTCATGCATCATCATCAAGCTTCACACTTAGCATGCAATGGCTTTATCACCATAACAACTTTGCCCAAATACCATTTCCATGGCATAACAAAGATTTGAGCCATGGCTAACATGCACATCAAGTTAGTAACCAAGTCATGCATGAAACTCCTAACACAACCTCATACATACCTTAATCTTGATGTAAACTTAGCCAAATCTCCTTCTAGGTCTTTTCCAACCCAAGCATGAAGCAAAAATCCTCCCCCTTTTCCCTTAGTAATTTCGGCCAAGAAGATGAGAAAGGATGAACAAATTTTTTTCTCTTCTTTCCTTAGTACATTCGGCCAAGCCTATGGAGAAGGATGAACATTTTTTCTTTTTTCTTTTTTTCATACTCTTATTTTATTATTCCAAACATGCACCACTAGCAAAACATGTTTAAGACATGTTTTCTTTTGCCCATATTCATCACCATGGCAGCCACTATAGTCAAATTTGGGAATTTGACATGCAACTCCATTTATTTCACTTTATGCATTATTAGGCCACTTAAAATACACCTATCACATTTTCAAGTCCTAGCACATGGGTCCTTTCTTATAAATTAGCACCTAATTAATAAAAATCGAGACACGAAATATTTACGCATACCAATTCCACATACAATAAGCACGGAATATAACACTTAATTATTCTTGTGACTCGGTTTCGTGGTCGAAACCACTCTCGACTAGGGTCACATTAGGGTGTCACAACTCTCCCCCACTCAAGAGATTTTCGTCCCAGAAAAGCTTACAGGTAAATAGGTTCGGATATCGCTCTCTCATAGGTTCTCGGTCTCCCAAGTAGCTTCTTCTATCACGTGCTTGAGCCATAACACTTTCACTAGCGGAACCCGCTTGTTTCATAACTCTTTCACTTCGTGATAGGATACAAATCGGTTCTTCCTCATAACTCATATTAGCTTGAATTTCAATTTCGATGGACTAATCACGTCGATGGATCGGATCTATAACGTCGAAGCATCGAAGCGTGGAAGACATCGTGAACCTTTTGAGTTAGGGGGCAAAATCAAAGCGATATGCCCTTGGACCGACTCACTCGATATCTCATATGGCCCAATGAACCTCGGGCTCAACTTGCCCTTACGGAACACAGTATCTTTTCCAAGGCGATACCTTAGAAACACTTTATCACCCACGATACTCGATATCCTTACGCTTCATATCCGCGTCGACTTCGACGATCGAAGGCTATCTTCAAACTTTCACGGATTACTTTCACTTTGTTCAGCATCCCTAATCAAATCCACCGAAAATCTTGCTTTCACCAAGCTCGGTCAAAACAATGGTGTACGGCATTTACGCCCGTACAAAGCCTCGTAGGGTGCCATCTTAATACTCGATTGAAAGTGTTGTTGTGAGCGAATTCAATCAGCGCAAATACCGTTCCCATGAACCACTAAACTCGAGGGCAACATCTTAACATATCCTCAAGTATCGAATTATCCGCTCGGATTGACCATCGGTTTGGGGGTGAAAGCGGTGCTGAAATGCAACTTGGTACCCAAAGCTTCTTGCAACTTTTTCCAAAATCGCGAGGTAAATCTGGATCTCTATCCGACACGATAGAAATAGGCACCCGTGTAATTTCACAATCTGAAAGCGTACAATTCCGCTAATTTGTCCATTGAAAAATCCGTGCGTCGGGACAAAGTGGGCCGACTTAGTCAATCGATCTACGACCCAAACCGCATCCTTCTTACTTCGACAATGGCGGTCGGATACAAAGTCCATTGTGACTCGATCCCATTTCCACTCGGGTATCGTGATTGGTGAAGTAATCCACGAAGGCACTGATGTTCGCTTTCACTTGTTGACATATTAAACATCTCGAAACAAAGTCGGAGATGTCTCGCTTCATACCATGCCACCAAAATCGACGTTTCAAATCATTGTACATCTTCGACTCCCGGGTGGATTGCCATTTGGCTACAATGGGCTTCATTTAGAATTATCGAAATGAGTTCAAATTCTTTGGGACACAGACGACTTTTGAACCTCAAACAATGCGTCATCGTCGATTTGAAACTCCGAGTCCTTGTTGAACACACGCAGCCTGTTTTGCAACCAACTCATCGTCGACTTTACGAGCTTCTCGAATTTGGTGTGTCAATAATGGTTTGGCTTTCAATTCAGCCACTAACACCTTTGTCGGATCGGACGGACAAGTGCACATTCATCGCTCGTAAAGTGAATAACGATTTACGACTCAAGGCATCCTCAACCACATTCGCCTTTCGGGTGATAATCAATGATCGATTCATAATCCTTTAACGGCTCAAGCCAACGTCTTTGTCGAGATTTAAGTCTCTTTGGGTCATCAAATATTTGAGACTTTTGTGATCCGAGTATACATGGCACCTTTCACCAAATAAGTAATGTCGCCAAATCTTTAAAGGCGAATCGATGGCGCCAATTCGAGATCATGAGTCGGATAATTTTTCTCATGTGGCTTTAATTGCCTCGACGCATAGCCACAACTCGACCTTCTTGCATTATCGCAACCTAACCCAAGTAGAGAGCGTCGCTATAGATAACAAACTCCTTGCGGACTCGGGTTGCACTAGAATTGGGGCTTCGATCAAATAAGTTTTCGTTGATCGAAGCTTTTTGGCATTTCTCCGTCCATTCGAACTTAACATCCTTTTGGAGTAACCGTCATCGCGTGGCTATCGTTGAGAAGCCTTTACAAATCGTCGGTAATAACGGCAAGCCCAAAAAGCTTGAACCTCATAATATTCTCGGAGGCTTCCAATTTAGTATGGCTGAAATTTTATTCGGTCGACTCGAATACCGTCTGAATACCACATGACCCAAGAAGCTAACCTCTCTAACGAACTCACACTTCTTGAACTTAGCATATAATTGCTTGTCCGTAAAATTTGCGGCACTAACAGGTGTTCAGCATGTTCGGTCTCATTTCTTGAATAGACCAAGATGTCATCAATGAACACGACTACGAATCGATCCAAATATGGTCTAAAGATTCGATTCATTAAATCCATAAATACCGCGAGGGCATTAGTGAGCCCAAACGGCATCACCGAGAACTCATAGTGACCATATCTCGCTTCGAAAGGCGGTCTTGGGCGCGTCGAATCTCGGATTCGCAATTGATAGTAGCGATCTCAAATCTATTTTGAGAACACAGAGGCCCTTCGTTGATCGAACAAGTCATCAATACGTGGCAATGGATATTTGTTCTTTATCGTCGCTGTTAAGCGGCGATATCGATCTACGATCGCATGGTTCCATCCTTCTTCTTCACGAACAACACACGGCGCACCCAAGCGAAAAACTTCGGCGAAACAAACCTCTATCCACCAATTCTTGCAATTGAACTTTCAACTCCTTTAATTCCGTTGGTGCCATACGATGCAGACTATCGAAATTGAGTGGTACCGGTACTAATTCGATGCCAAATTCTATTTCCGAAACGGTGGTAAACCCGGCAATTCTTGGAAAACATCCGGTATTCACAAACCACGGGCAGCAGTTCGGTTTCTTCTCGATTCCTTGTCATCGATAGCGTCGCAAGTGCAGCGCACCTTTTCTTACATATTTACGGGCCAACATCGGCGATATTACGGTGGCAACCCTTTAAGTCCGTGGACTCAACCGATTATTTCATTATTCGCGCACCTCAAATCGATAGTCTTGCTCTTGCAATTTACCACCGCATCGTGCATGGTCAACCAATCCAAACCAAGAATAACATCGAACTCATCGAATGGCAAAAGCATTAAGTCCGTGGAAAACAAGAACCCGGAACACTAGGGACTTTTTTCCACTTTGTTAACAACCAATGACCCAAGGGGTTTGACACCGAATTACAAACTCGGTGACTCAATGGGCAAAGTCTTCTTTGGATGCTAAGGTTTCAATATATGAATGAGTAGAACCGGTTCAAACAAACATTTGTATTGAAAAGAGGAAAGTATAATCATCCGGAGAGGCGCATCCTCGCGTGCGGCGTATGGCAAAGTCCTGAGAACACGAGCCTCGATCGATGGTAGCATCTCTAGATCCTCTAGACAATTGCCCATATTTCTAGGTGGCCTACCTCGGCGGGTAGCACCGGGTTTGCACTGCTTCATTCTTCATGCATCCTCGGGCAATCCTTCATAAAGTGGTGGGATCCACACTTTGCGGGCGATCCAAACCAACACTCCCGAATGCCATTTGCCACAATGTGGACCTCCCCTCTCGATCATTTCCCCACCGGTCGAGGTGACTCGTGTGGTCAAATTGATCGCGTCCTCGTCTAAAAAGCCCAAAGCCTCTAGACCGCCGCATCTCGAAATCTCTTGATGCTTGTTGAAGAGACTTTCCGAGGACCTCTTTGAATTCTCAATCCCAATCACTTTTGTTTCTCCTTTCTAAGCTCTTGACTTTACCCTCAACAAGTACTACGAACTCGTATCTGGAATGCCAACAAACATCCTTATATCATCATTCAGCCCATCCTCGGCGTTTACAATAATAGCGGACGAAATCATTCTCGCGTCTGGCTAAGCCTCACAAACTTTGTTCGTGATCATTAGGACATAGAACCTTGCTTAGGTCAAAATTCCCTCTTTTGGTCGATGAATCTCTTGATATACTTTTTGAACTTCGGTTTGAAAGAATTCCCAAGTCACTTGCTCTCTGGCACCACAAGTGAGTACTCCACCAATAGTAGGCGGACTCGTACGGAGATGGTACACTTTAAGCACTCATCGGGTTTGAGATAGCTCATCAAGCACCCGATAGTGTTATCTAACCATAATTCAGCTTCGCTGCATCATCATCATCCGTAGCCTTAAATTCGTGGCCCATGTTTTGAATCCTATCGATTGGGGCTTACTTGACCTATTTGGTCAGTCCACGGAGGTATTGTGATCGGAGGTTGCATTATGGAATGGAGGTGGGAACAGTAGTGTTGGTTCGAATGTATTGATTAAACCATTCGTCATCACACTATAAAAACTTGCCTAGCCTTGTCATTAGGATTACTGGCCATAGGTTGAGAGTCATGGTTCCTTGGCGGAAGGCGCCCACTCTCCAATCATCACTATCGCTCGGTTGGGATCGGGATCCATTCTATAAACAAACATGAAGTCAAATTGTGAAATCATCACACTATCGATTCATCATTTAATGGCATGTATAGCTAGACCCCAAACACATCACGGTAGTCCTAGAATCGACTAAAGTGGCTGATACAATAAAATTGTAACACCCAAACCCGAGACCATCGCCGTTACCGGGGTTAACAAACCAAGTTCACATGTTTTTGCCCACCAATTTGACATTTCCAGTCAGGCTGGAAAACTGCGTCATGTCTTAAAATCATATCTCGAGTTTCAAAACTCGGAAACTGGTTTCGTAATTTTCCTGAATTTAGACCATATATCCATCCATGGATTTATTTCTAGGATTTTTGGTCAGGCCAATTGGTACAGTTTATTAGTTAAAGTTACCCCTGTTACAGGGATCGACTGCTCTGACCTTCGCGCGGTATAACTTGAATATCTCTCTGTACAGGGCTTTGATGCTGGTTTCGTTTATTTCTAATGAAACTAGACTCAAAATTGAATCTGTACATATAAGGTATATCTCCTAATTCTTTTTGGATAATTTATAGTGAATTTTTAAAGTTGCGACAGGGAACCCAGAAACCATTCTGGCCCTGTCTCACAATAGCTTTAATATCTCTTAACCTGTAACTCCTATGACCGTTTCGTTTCTTCCATATGAAAATAGACTCCTCAAGGTTCATTTACATAGCTTATTCACTATTTAATTCCATTCCTATGAATTTTGGTGATTTTTCACATTCATGCCACTGCAGCTGGCAGCATCTGTTTTTAAGATAGGACTTACCTATTTGGTGGTCTCCATGATTCAACTAGTCTTACCATACATAGGTTCATATATGATCATTTTAACCATGCCAATGGCTGATCATATGACCAACATTCCCATTTCCAAGCCATAGCCACATCATGACACAAAATATATACATACAACCCACAATTAGTCTAAGTTCATGCTTCCTTTTGAGCCATTTTCATGGCGTACATACTACATTACAACATATTTAACAAACAAGGGTAGTCCTATACATGCCATCTCAAGTTCAACCAAAAAATTTATACCAAAATGGAGGCTTGATAGTGTGGATGACTTGACTTCAAGGATCCCAAATCCGATTGCTTGGTAAATCTAGATAACTAAGAGCCAAAGCAACGGGTAAGCATTTTTATGCTTAGTAAGTCTCAAGGAATATAATTAACTCTAATTACAGCAATACATTCACATAGCCAAATGCATCATTTCATTAATACACATTCTTACTTCATACTTCATCATTATATAAGTTGCAAAGCATCAATCAATTCAATAACTGAAATTCATTAGTCGATTGGCGAATGTTGCTCAAACACGTCGACTTTCCAATGCACATATAACGTACCTTACCCTTTGGGCTTTCGAGTGTACTAATTGAATTCATTTCAGCAACCAACACTCACCTCCAGCCCAAGATTCTTGAAATATAACCGGATATAATCGCTGCACAAATGCCTTGGTCTTAGCCGGATAGAATAACTTCCGAATGCCTTGGGCCTGCCGGATATAGCCACTAGCACAATTGCCTTGGTCTTAACCGGATATAATTTCAACATAATTGTCTTGGGCTTGCCGATATCATTCAATTTCTCATGCACATACATCAATAATCATTGGACATACATATTTCATTTTAGTTACTAAGGCTCAAACACAATTATAATCATTAGCATATTGCCTTGGGACTTAGCGGGTGGAATTCAAATACTCATACACACATAATCAATAATCATACACATCCATATTTCATCTCACATAATTCAAGTAAGGTCACTTCTTGAGGACTTACCTCGGATGTTGTCGAACGGCTTTTTGGCTATTCGATCACCTTTTCCTTTTGTCCAATTGTGGCCCTCTTAGCTCTTGAGCTAATTCAAACAAATTCAATTTATTAAAACCTCATTGTGCTTGCTTATGGCGAATATGACAAGGATTTTAAATGGTCATATGGCCACTCTTTAGCTTGAATACACAATGGTCATGCACATTTTAAACTACATCAAGCAATTCAATACAATTTATTTGAGCATCAAGGAAATGCTAAGGCCTTCAATAGGCTATCCAAGGCGAATATTCATGTACATGTTGAGGTCAATTTTGCATAATACCTCACAAAAACAGCATGCAATTTACTAATTAATGCTTTACATTTAAAACTTATAATATAGCATCAAGCACTTATATGTGTGCTAGGCAATTGTGCTTGCAATTTCACAAGTTCTTCCACATTTTCTTCTTTAAACCAATATATTCATCACTTAGTTCATAACCAAACATAATGTGCAATCATATATATGCATATATGAGCATGGCGAATTTTCAAGGTGTCCATAGCCATCCAAAACACAAATTTTTAACTAACATGCAAGAAGCATGAATCATGCTCAAGAATGCATCATGGCGAATATGACAATCATGCTCCTTTTCAACTTCAATCATGATAAAACAAAGAAAACTCAAAATCTTACTCATGAGTAGAAAATCCATCATTGCATGCATCATCATCAAGCTTCACACTTAGCATGCAATGGCTTTATCACCATAACAACTTTGCCCAAATACCATTTCCATGGCATAACAAAGATTTGAGCCATGGCTAACATGCACATCAAGTTAGTAACCAAGTCATGCATGAAACTCCTAACACAACCTCATACATACCTTAATCTTGATGTAAACTTAGCCAAATCTCCTTCTAGGTCTTTTCCAACAAGCATGAAGCAAAAATCCTCCCCTTTTCCCTTAGTAATTTGCCAAGAAGATGAGAAAGGATGAACAAATTTTTCTCTTCTTTCCTTAGTACATTCCCAAGCCTATGGAGAAGGATGAACATTTTTTCTTTTTTCTTTTTTTCATACTCTTATTTTATTATTCCAAACATCACCACTAGCAAAACATGTTTAAGACATGTTTTCTTTTATATTCATCACCATGGCGGCCACTATAGTCAAATTTGGGAATTTGACATGCAACTCCATTTATTTCACTTTATGCATTATTAGGCCACTTAAAAATACACCTATCACATTTTCAAGTCCTAGCACATGGGTCCTTTCTTATAAATTAGCACCTAATTAATAAAAATCGAGACCGAAATATTTCGCATACCAATTCCACATACAATAAGCACGGAATATAACACTTAATTATTCTTGTGACTGGTTTGTGGTCCCGAAACCACTCTCCGACTAAGGGTCACATTAGGGTGTCCGGCTTTCACTTGTTGACATATTAAACATCTCAAACAAAGTCGGATATGTCGTTTCATACCATGCCACCAAAACCGACGTTTCAAATCGTTGTACATCTTCGTACTCCCGGGTGGATTGCCATTCGCTACAATGGGCTTCGTTCAAAATTATTGGAATAAGTTCCGAATTCTTTGGGACACAGGCGACTTCGAACCTCAAACAATCGTCATCATCGATTTGAAATTCCGAGTCCTTGTTGAACACACTCATCCCGTTTTGCAACCAACTCATCGTCGACTTTACGAGCTTCACGAATTTGGCGATCAATAATGGTTTGGCTTTCAATTCAGCTACTAACACATTGTCGGGTAGGATAGACAAGTGTACATTCATCGCTCATAAAGCAAATAGTGATTTCGGCAAGGCATCCGCAACCACATTAGCCTTTCCGGGTGATAATCAATGCGAGCTCATAATCTTTTAACAACTCGAGCCATCGCCTTTGTCCAGATTTAAGTCTCTTTGGGTCATCAAATATTTGAGACTTTTGTGATCCGAATACATGGCACTTCTCACCAAATAAGTAATGTCGCCATATCTTTAAGAGAATACGATGGCGCCAATTCGAGATCATGGGTCGGATAATTTTTCTCATGTGGCTTTAATTGCCTCGGCGCAAGGCCACAACGCCCTTCTTGCATCAATCGACCCAACCCAAGTAGGGATGCGTCACTATAAATGACAAACTCTTTGCCGATTCGGTTGCACTAAATTGGGGCTTCATCAAATAAGCTTTATTGATCGAAACTTTTCGACATTCTCTTCCATTCAACTTAACATCCTTTTGGAGTAACCGTCATTGGCGTGGCTATCGTCGAGAAACCTTTTACAAATCGTCGGTAATAACCGCAAGCCCCAAAAAGCTCCTAACGGTAACATTCCTTGGTGGTTTCAATCGACTATGGCGAAATTTTGTTGGGTCCACCGACACCGTCACGGACACCATGCCCCAAAAAGCTAACCTCTTTCAACCAAAATTCACATTCTTGAACTTTATAACGCTTATCTAAAGATTTGCAACACTAGCCTCGGTGTTCAAGATGCTCGGTTTCATTCTCGAATAGACCAAAATGTCATCGATAAATACAACTACGAACCGATCCAAGTATGGCCGAAAATTCTATTCATTAAATCCATAAACACGGGGCATTAGTGAGCCCAACGGCATCACCAAAATTATAGTGACCTACCTCGTTCTAAAAGCGGTTTTGGGTATGTCGATTCTCGGACCTCAAGATAGTACCGACCTCAAATCTATCTTTGAAAACACGAGGCTCCCTTTAATTGATCAAACAAATCGTCAATTCGTGGCAATGGATATTTATTCTTTATCGTCACTTTATTGAGTGGACGATAGTCGATGCACAACCTCATGGTTCCGTCCTTCTTCTTCACAAACAATACAAGTCGCCCCATGGAGAAAAAACTCGGTCGGCGAAACCTCTATCCGTCAATTCTTGCAATTGAACCTTCAATTCCTTTAATTCGTTAATGCCATACGATACGGGGCTATTGAAATCGGCGTAGTACCCGGTACAACCCGATGCGAATTCCACTTCTCGAACCGGTGGCAATCCGGTAACTCCTCGGGAAAAACATCGAATACTCACAAACCACTGGCCGATTCGAGTTTCCTTCCGGTCTCTTTACTTCCAAACACATACAAGGTATGTTTCACACCACTTTTCACATACCTCGACGGTCATAGAAGATATTATCATTGGCGCCCTTTTCGATGAGCGACTCGACTACCTCATTATTTGCACTCCTCAAATCAATGGTTTTCCTTTGCGTCCACCTCGCATCATGTCGTCAGCCAATCCATACCAAGAATAACATCGAATTCATTAAATGGTAGAAGCATCGGATCGGTAGGAAAATAGGATTCTCGAATTGTTAGGGGCATCTTCACTTTATCAACGAAACGCGTATTGACCCAAAGGGTTTGACACTCGAATTCGAACTCGGAGACTCAACGGTAGAGTCTTCTTTGGATGCTAAGGTTTCACATACATATGAGTGAGTAGGCCGGGGTCAATCAATGCAATCACAATAGTATCAAAAGAGTAAAAGTACCGTGATAACGTCGGGGAGGATGCCTCCTCTCGTGCCGGATGGCATATGCTCTAGCGAGTCGGTCTCGGATCGGACAGGTATTAGAGGCTCCTTTCGATTACCACCCTACCTCCAGAGATTCTCGGGGCCTACCTCCACCGTCGTTCCACTAGGTCTTACACCTTCGTCTTATTCCTCTCATCTAGCTCCGTGCAATCTCTAATGAAGTGGTCCTTGAACCGCATCCATATGAGCCTATTAAAGGACTTAAACATTCACCTAGGTGTCGTCTTCCACATTGGGGCATTCAGGTCTCTCTTGGCGATTATTGCCCACTAGCTCTTTAAGTAGCTCGGAGTCTCAATGTGGGCTCTAATGGAAATTCCTTGATGGTCCTCGACTTCTGGTGTCCTCCCGAACCTCTTTAGCCGAGAACGGAGCTTTACCTCGATCTTTTACGGTAATCTCTTGCTTCAAATTCAGCCTTCTTCTTCTCCTTCCCAAGTTCTTCCGCCTTGCGCTCGTTGACTAGTGTCACGAACTCCTTTATCTCCAAAATTCCCACTAGTAACTTTAACTCTTCATTCAATCCTTCTTCAAATCTTTTGCACATCGCAACCTCATCAGCCACACACTCCAGAGCATCCGACTAAGTCTTACGAACTCATGTTGTATTGAATCTGATCATCCGCCTTGCTTGAGTTCCAAGAATTCCTTACATCGATCGATGAACCGTTGACTAATGTATTTCTTTGAAATTGGATTGGAAGAAATCCCAAGTAACTCGTTCATTTGGGACTATGGAAATTAAAGTCCTCCACCAATAGTAGTGAGTCTAACAAGGATATAGCACACTTAAGACATTCATCGGGTGTGCATGGCGTTCATCTAACACTCTAATGGTGTTATCGAGCGAACTCGGCCTTTTGGCATCATCGGTAACTATGGCCTTGAACTCCTCATTTACCTTCCTAATCAAGTCCGGTGGTTTACTCAGCCTCACAGGATCGATGAATGGAGGCATTGCGGGCTCTTGGGGTGGAGTATTTAAATTCGGGAATGGTTGGACAGCGGGTTGGTTCGGGCATATTATGACCCCTCATTCATCATGGTGAAGAAGGCTTGTTTCGCCTTCATTTTGATTATTCGGATGAATGAGGCTCAACGGCGGTGTCCCTTCGAGAGCAGCCGCTACACTTTCAACGTCATCCGCGGTCTCTCTACCCAGTTCCATTGCTAATCAAAACAAAAATTCCAACCGTCAAGTCATCACATTATTAAGCGCTAACAATTTGGCATGTATAGCTAGACTCACACGTGCTATGGTAGTCCTAGAACCGACTAAACCATAGCTCTGATACCAATAAAATTGTAACACCTAACTCGTGACCGGCCGTTAGGGACACGAGGGTTAACAAACCCTCTCAAGATACCAACCAATTTGACATTACCAGTCAGGCTGGAAAACTGCATCACCGTCGCCTTAAAAATCATATCTCGAGTTTCAAAACTTGGAAACTGGTTTCGTAAATTTTCCTGAATTTAGACTCATATACCCATCCATGGATTTATTTTTAGAATTTTGGTTGGGCCAATTGGTACAGTTTATTAGTTAAAGTCACCCATGTTACAGGGACCGACTGATCTGACCTTCCACGTTACAACTTGAATATCTCCTGTACAGGGCTTTAATACTGGTGCCGTTTGTTTCTAATGAAACTAGACTCAAAATGGAATCTTTAAATATAAGGCATGACTCCTAATTCTTTCTGGATAATTTATGGTAAATTTTCAAAGTCGCGACAGGGGACCCAGAAACCGTTCTAGCCCTGTCTCACGAGAACCTTAATATTTCTCAGTATACCGCTCATATGGTCGTTTCGTTTCTTCCATATAAAAATAGATTCATCAAGGTTCAGTTCCATAATTTACTCACTATTTAATTCTACTTCTACTATTTTTAGTGATTTTTCAATCTCATCTCACTGCTGCTGTCCGCAACAGTTACTGCAGTGACTATGCCAATTTCATGAATTTTTCCTTGGCCTTAATCATCCGTCATACATGACACAATTATGGCCACCTTATCAAGATTTGAGTTTCTAAGACTCGTGGCTATAGGTTCTAGCATCCCTCGCGACCACATAGGCCATTTTCACATGGCTTAAAGTTTACAACCCACAATTCGACAAAATATAATAGCCTATACATGCCAAATGTTCTTCAACAACAAAACAATACCACAAGATTTCAGCCGGTGTGATGACTTCAAGCGGTCCCGATCACAAAACAATACGAGTCCGAGACCTAAAATGGGTGACAAGAAAACACCGAGTGAGTTTACAACTCATAAGTCATAAGCATTCATCAATCCGATAAAGTTACTACAACATGAAACAATAAACAGGCTAGGTACTCATCCATATCGAATCTATACCATAATTCCTCGGACCTTTGGTCCAATCTCATACCAAGTCATACATCCACATTTCATATTCTACACAACAAGATATTTGAGGCATTTTCACACACTAACTCATTTCCACCACAATCATACAATTTCAATCATCACATAGATTTAAGGCTTACCAAATTCAACCCCGAGCATGAACATATTTTCTATTCGTCAAGAGCTCGAGGTACTTACCCGATCCGCTGTCCGGGATTAGCTCGATAATGTCGCACACTCAGTGCCAATTGTAATGCAAGAACATATAGTGAATCCGCACACTTAGTGCTATATGTATTCAACTCGCACACTTAGTGCTATATAATCAAACTACCACTTAGTGCTGTACAATTTTAAACCCCCACTTAGTGCCAATCTTGTCACCGTGTCCATTTATACCCGCACACTTAGTGTCGAGAAATACCTTATGTATTTTGCTGCCTTTATACATTCAACAATGGCATCATTCCATACATTTCCATTTACACACCAACTCATTTAAACACATTTGCATATATATATTGATCATTTAAATCAACACCAAATATCGCTTAATGACTTACCTTGTGTTGGGTAAAATAGTCCAAGTCGGCTACTCGATGACCTTCGTCTTTCCTTGCTTGATTCTCCTTCTTTAACTCCTTGAGCTTAATCAATAAATCAACTAGTTTAACCCTCTTGCTAAACATTCATAATTCAATTACACATGCATATGTATGTTTGTATATTCAACCATCCTCACTTATTACCCATTTGGTCAACAATCTAAGCCAAGATAAGGCTTCAATATGGTTGCCTCTAACCGAATACATGCACACCAATCTACTTCCTTTGGCCGAATATGCATGTCTATGTGGAGGCTAATTTTACATAATACTACACAAAAAAAACAGCATACATTTTCCTAATTAACGATTACATATTGTAGTTCTATACATCTCTCATTTATTTCATAACCGAAACAACATCACAAGCAAATAGACACCTTAAAATAGTATACATGTCATACCAATTCATCATGTGCAAACATATATTCATGTAGGTGCAATGGCGAATTCTCAAGTGGCTTATATCCAAATATACACACATATCCAAAGCTTAAATCTTACTTACCATGCAACATGCATGAATCATACTTATGGATACAACATGGCGAATACCACAACACCATACCGTTTCAATTTGGTCATGGTTAAACAAAGAACTTAGTATCTCATTCAAAATGCTAAAAGAAAATCTAAGAATCCTCAATCCACCATCACATGAATCATTATCAAGCTTGATATTTAGCATGCAATGGCATTAACACCATATTCACTTTGGCGAATTTCATTCCCATGACATAACAAAGATTTGAACCATGGGCTAACAAGAACATCAAGCTAGCAACTAAAATATACATGAATCTCATGGCAAAACATCAAACTTACCTTAATCTAGGTACAAGTATGGCCAAACCTCCTCCTAAACCTCTTCCAAACCAACATGAAACAAGAATTCCTTCCTTCTTCCTTAGAATTTTCAGCCCAAAAAATGAAAAATGATGAACAAAAATTCTTCTTTCTTTCTCCACACTCAGGCAATGGGCATGCATGAGACCATTTTTTCTCTTTTTTTTGTTCCTTTCATTATTAAATTCCCATGCTCACTATTTTATTTTTCTTACATACACCATTGTCCCAACATGTTTTATGACATGTTTTACCCATAATCTCTTGTCATGGCGGCCACTAACTATTAGGGGAAATTTGACATGCAAGTCCTCCCTTGACTACATGCACTATTAGGTCCTTATAGATTAGCCTATCACTTTTCAAAAGTGTCACACAAGTCCTACTAACTGAATTCACATTATTTTTCGAAGCTTGAAATTTTCACACATTCATAATTACATATTCTAGACAATAAATATTACGTT